>NC_079219.1:55941737-56199237 GCF_029633865.1 Lampris incognitus
AGCGTTCTGCTGCAGCCTCTAATTACGCCGAGGATAAGTCTGAGGGGGGGTTCAGAGGTATTTTTAAGAGCGCGGAGCGTTTTCCTACTTTGTTTGGGCCCCACGCTGCGGATCCTGCCGTCCAGATGAGAACCGAACACCGGAGGCTACGACGCGTCTGCGAGGCTCCGTCGCGCATCTCGCTCGCTGCGAAAACAGCGCTCGTATCTCCCAGCGGGGGGGGGGGTGGTGCGCGCGCGCGCGCGCGCGAGTTGTTTTGCCCAACGGGAACACTGTTGCCGGTTTGCACGTTCTTTCCTCTTTCTTTTTATTTGTTGTCCGTGCACGAGTTGGCGAGGTGTTCGCACGTGCTTCTCCACCCAGAACGGCGACTCCCGTCTCCGTCACGGGTCGACGAGGACGAGCGGACATTTGGGGAGGCGGTGACCCCCCCCTCCCCCCCCCTCCCCCCGCCGGACCGGACACTTAACGCCTCCTGGACGAGCGCGCGGAGAATCGGGATTACATTTTAGACGCCCTCTCCGACTCCCGACTCCTAAACGCCTGACGACAGGAGAGACCTTTGACCCCTTCCTTCCGCACGCGCACGCGCGCGTGCACGCGCACGCTGCGCGGACAGTGAGGCAAATCCTCAAATCTGCAAAAGGCGTTTCGAGAAAGCCTGCTTGGATGTGTGTGTGTGTGTGTGTGTGTGTGTGTGTGTGTGGGTGGGTGGGGGTGAGGGGGGGTGACTATGAGCATTTGCTCATTTTGACGCCCGGGAACATGTGTGCTGTTAATCATGTGACACAGACCTCACGATGCTTTGAATATACTGCTGAATCAAATCTCCCTCCTGTGTGTGTGTGTGTGTGTGTGTGTGTGTGTGTGTGCGCTTTGATACAACTCGAGCTTGGTAGACTGGAGTGTAAGCTGCTTAACTGTGCGCTAACTCAGGCCACATGTGCTTCCTCTTCCCCACAGAGAGAGAGGAGAGGAGGAGGAGGAGGAGGAGGAGGAGGAGGAGAGAGGAAGAGGCGCTATGACACATTTATTTGGTATATTAAAAAAAGACCCGAGTGACTCAGGATGCCGAGCTTGTGCCGAGTGTTATTTTAACCGTCCTGTTGCGTTAAATCGATCATCTGACCTATGAAGCAGCCCTACACCCAAATCAGCCCCCCCCCCCCACAGACACCCGTCGGTCGGTCGGTCGGTCGGGTGAGCGTCTTGCACCGCCCGCCTCGTCTCGTCACCACGTTATGGAGACTGCCCTCCGCTAGCAGCCCCGACACCCTCCCTCCTCCGGGTTGGATCTGTGTCACCCACCGTTCAGCTGGCTGTTCACATCCGTTTAACGGAGGGCATTTCCTCAGAGACGCGTCCGCATTTCACTTTTTTTGCTCCCCCCACCCCCCCACCCCACCCACCCATCCACTATGAACAGATCCAAAAAAATCAATAAATAGTGGCTGACTTGTGAATTTCTCCACACGTCCCTCTTTTCTCGCTGACCTTTACTTTCACTCCGCCCCAGGGGCGGATCTACAGGGGTGGCAACGGGGGTGGCAGCTGCCACCCTTGTTGCCACCCCACTGATAAATCAGATAATATGTTTTTAAAGTATATTTTATGTACATGCATGGCGAAGGTCAATGAGACCCGCACCAAACTCGTCTCAAACAGAAGTCGCCGATTTAGAATCCTCCCCCTCCCCCCTCACAGGCGCGGATCTACGGGGGTGGCAAAGGGGTGGCTAGATCCACCACTGCTCCGCCTCGATAATTCCGTTTTCCGTTTCTTTCGCCCCCCCCCCCCCCCGGGGCCGCTTACGGACACCAAGCCACAGAATAATCTCGATTTTTTTTTTTTTGGTTTTCTGATCAGGCGCTACTTGACAATAGCTTTGATTGGTCCGTAACAGACAACAGATGCACTGAGGTCTAATCCAATTGTGAGGGCGGGCGGGCTCGAGCGAGCGGGCTCGAGCTCGGCAGTCCTGACGGCCCAGCGGCCCGCGTGAGCAGCATTGTTCTGAGATGAGGGGATTCGTTCTCTGTGTTTTTGTCATCGTGGCGCTCACACCTGGCCAAGGTAAGACGAGGCAGTTGAGGGGGGCGGGGGGCGCTCTTCCTAGGTACGGACCAGATGTTCTGAATCCACACCAGAGGTTTTAAATTCCCCCCCCAAATCGCACTGCTAATTTTAGCACGAGGAAATAAACACTCGTCTGTTGTTCTCTGGTCCGCAACAGATGCTGGGGTTTGGTCAAAAACAGGCTCTGCGTCCGGCGGCGAGTCATGCTGATGCTATGTATGTGATGATGTCATGTATAGGAGGTGTTTATCACGAGAAATGGGACTCCTAGGTCAGACGGTGAGGCGCTCGTATCTGTGTGTGTTAAAACATTAAAACTTCACGACTCTCTCTCTCACTTCTTGTCTGCGTTTTGCTACGCCCGCATCTAAATTTGGCTTTTGCCCACGGAAAAGGGATCCGACCACAGCGGTGCTTGTCGTTTTGGACGTTTGGGGAATAGACTTGGGGCTAAATGTGAACACCACGGCCGGTATGGGTGAACACAAGGACTTACACAAGACAATCAGTTTTACTACAGAAATGGCTTAAGTAGGCCAAACACTAATATCCATCATTTCCTAACATCATATCCAAAGGGGGTTTGGCAGATGACTTTCAAGACCACTTTTCCCCCCTTTAAATATCTGGCTAATTACATTCCGGAACACTAGCAGATACAGTAGGCCAAGTTACGCTCGCGTGTCCTCCGTGAGTTTATGTGTTCCTAATGGCAGTGGAAACAAAGCCTGAGCTGCGAGCAAACAACTGATAAAAATTAATGTGGGCACGTTAAAAAGCATGTTAGCTTCTCCCAAAGTGTCTTTAAACCCTTCATGCACACATAAAACAACAAAACTTTTTTTCATTTTAGTCTCTCTCCTCTCGCTCGCCCCCCCCAGCAGAGCAGGCCTGGGGGTTGTCTGTCGGCCTACATCCCTTGTTTTTTACAGTCTGAGCCAAAATCAATTAACCCATATAAAAGCTGTTTAAACACAAAGAGAAAGAACGAAAAGGAGCTAAAGGAATTACATTAAGGTAAACAGACACCCCACCCCCCACCCCACCTGCTGAAATTACACTAACGAGGCCAGCTAGCTTAACCGAGCTAGCACCGGCTAACAAGATGAACGGGGGATAAGAACCGAGAGCTTCGCTGAAACTCAGTTCAAGACCTGGAAACAAGATTAGTTTCCCCCTAAGAGGTCAAGAGACAACAAAGCCAGCTATTTAAAAAGAGATGAGTCACTACTCTATAGGTTTGTAGACAGAGTTGCATTTTGGGTTCGGGGTCCGACCTGTCTCAAAGTGACAAGATTAAAGTCGGATTAGATAGCTGAAAGAATATATTCATCCAATTAAAAACTGCAGCCCTTGTTGATTACTCTATTGTTTCTGCGTGTAAGAAGTATTTGGACAGATTTAAGTCACATTTGGCAAAGTTATTCTAAGTATAATTCAGCTATAAATTCTTTTGACTCCACAATACTTTGAGGGCAGTATGCAGTATGTGGTTGCAGATTATGACTGGGAATTTATTAGATCATTCAACTCCAGTAGTTTTATTGTTAACAGCAACCATATTAGCTTCTCGGTGTCTGTCTGTAACTAACGTTTTAAAAAAAGTTCCGCGTTCAGACGACGTCGTTTTGAATCCGCAAAAAACGACTGAAAACGCTGTAGTACGCATGCCAGGCCGGTAGTTGGCGATGAAACTTTAGCGAGCCCTTCCGGTGGACCCCAATAACGCCACGCCTGCACACAAACGCTTTCTTCTCAGAGCGGCGAGTAAAGAAACAGACGGTGGCGAGTGTACGCCGAAAATTGAGATTGAGAATTTGGCGCATGTAAATAACGCGTCTCCGCTGATCACAGTAATGGTGCAGCAGATCTACACTGTGCTGGAGGAGCGCTAATAAACTTAGCAGAGACATCGGCACAAACACAGCTCGGTACTCCGCCATACTTCCTGTTGCGTTCTTACTCGCGCATGGCTATTTGACTGAAAACGTAATACGCATGTGCGAAGTGGAGCCGTGACGTCACCGCTTTCACAGGAACCGGTTTCGCTAGGGTAGAGGCTAGTTCCCATCGACGCAGAGAACGGAAATGGAGTAGAGAACGGTCAACTGAGCATGCGCGAAACGCCTCTACCACGCCTCCACACGCCCCGCGTAGCAATCCAGGCGCTAGGATTGTAGGAAGACCCGCCCCTACTCTGCGTCTGATTAGCTAACTTTAACCCTAACCCCGCCCTAACCCTAACCTACCCAAACAACGGAGGCAGCGAGTACTTGCGCATGCTCAGTTGACCGTTCCTTGCATCGACGGGAACTAGTCTGTACCGTTTTGCTAGTTTACACGGCGACGAGGGAGTTGCGTTTTCCAACAAAAAACGCGACAATACTCGGCGCGTTGAGCCATTTTCAACCCACGAAACGCCGATTTTTTATACATTTGGTAAGAAAAAGCAACATTAACACCAACCCTGATGTGTTTCATCACCGCAGTCGTATCGTTCAGTTTACGGCTCAAAAAACACATTAAAGCCGTTTACTTCCTCCTCACCCACTTCTTAACTCCAACCCAACGCTTGTCTTCACATGGGACGGGCCCGTCCACAAACATGTCCGACGTACTTCCGGTTCGTCATAGGAGATCGGTTCCTCCCGTTGCCCGCAGTGCGGTCGAGCCAATTTTCTGTTGCCTTCGATCACTTATTGTGTTTCGTCATAGCATATAACGATACAGGCGTTGTCACTCACATAATCACGTTTCTATTGTCAGACAACTGCACACACACACACACATATATATATATGTAACCGGTTATTTTCTTGCCCGGTGCGGGATTCGATACGGAGTGTACTGCACCACAAGGCGACGTCACTAACCGCTCGGCTAAAGGCTCAGGCCCGTTAGCTAGGGGGCTAACGTGTCTTATTAGTAGTTTACAGTATAAACGATTCGATCAAAGGCCTGAAAATGCTAACCGGCTAACCAAGACTAATGGTAGTTTCTGGGCCGTTAAGTGTAAATCGTCGGGTCATTTTACACAAGAAACAGATATGTCAGCGACGACACTGTTGTGCCCAGCAAAACTCGGGACCACGACTTTGAATCAAACTGTGCTTATTGCTGCCACAGTAAACGTTACAGTATAGCATCAAACACGTCCCGCGTTACTGCCGTAAACCGACTGCCGTAAACCGGCTGTGGTAAAACTTAAAGCTGCAGTGTCCTGGACTACGGTCACGCTGCTGTGACGTATACACAACAGGCACCTGTGTTGCTTTATGGGCGATGTTGAAATACAGAATAATACGATCACAGACCGAATCGGAGGGGACTGAAAATTTGGCTTTTAAGATCGCGGGAAACGGGGGGGGGGGGGCCGACTTCACCCTACTAAAACAAAGCGGAAGTACATCGACACGTTTGCGGGGGGGGAGGGCCTACTGGACTTGTTCTTCGTTGGTTTTGGCGTGCCTTGCGTCAAACGGCGCCCAAAACCGGAAATGACGTGAATGTCCTTGTGGTGTGCCGTGGGGCTCAGGTGAGGAACGTGGGCAGGCCAAACAGCTCTCGAAAGAGGATGGATACGAGGAGGAGGGGCTGCTCGAGTGTTTCCGCTGTGACCTGGGCTTCTGGGACGCCTGCTACACCACCATCGCCCACTGCAGCGCCGGGGAGAGGTGCTACACCGGCCGGGGGAAAGCAGGTGAGGGACGGGTGGTTTAGACCAGTGGTTCTCCACCTTTTTGGGGTCCTGGACCCCCCTGTGTATTTTTGATCTACCCTGAGGACCCCTCCACCTGATCTTGGGGGAGGGGGGTTGCAATTTGGTAGAAACTGCATTTTAAATTGCATTATTGCATTTATTCACTCTTTGGGGCAAAAATAAGAGCTTTCAGTTGTAACTTAGATATAGTTAACAAAACAGAATTCTTATGCAGTGAATTTCAGATATATGTAACAAAACAGAATATGTATTCAGTAACTTTCAGATATATGTAACAAAACAGAATATGTATTCAGTAACTTTCAGATATATGCAACAACAGAATTTTTATGCAGTAACTTTTAACAATGCAAACGGGAGCGAGATCTCTTATTACAATACAATAAATTACGCTTGTGAAACAGATGTAATTAGAGAAAAAAGTCCTGTTACCCTTTATAGTTTAGGTAGATAAAGGTGTCAGTCACATTTGAGTAAAACAATCCTATTTCTATAAATGTCATAGGATCTTTTTTTTAAAGATATTTTATTTTCACGGACCCCTTGCAATTACACCACGGACCACTAGGGGTCCGCGGAACCCCCCCCCCGGTTGAGAACCACTGGTTTAGACTGAGGTTTTGTCATCCTCGCCCATCATCGTCGCTGGGCTTTTGCTTAGTTGGAAGACACCAGGCACTGGTCATGGAGGTTGCCTTGGGTTTGTCTATGTGCATTTGGGTGTGGTTTTGTTTGTGTCTGTGTGAGTCTGTCGAGTGTGTGATGTGTTTGTGTGTATCCTGCTTTAGCATTTAGCTTTAGCATACAAGTTTAGCTTTAGCATAAGTGGGTGGCTTGGGGTTAACGTGTGTTAACAGGTAGGCGTGAAAACACCTCCACCACCAGGTTATCAGAGTACTGAATGTCTGTGTCCTTGGCGGATTCTCGGTAGATTCATAGGTGAACATTTAGATAAACAGATGGGTGGATAGGTAAAGACAGAAGGTAATCACCAAAATAAAGTTCATTTGTTTATAATAATAATAAGGCTTTCATCATACATAAATTAGAATAAACTTAAAAGCAACACACTAACAAACATGTAACGCAACATTAATCACACATGAAGGCAAGTCAGAAGAGGTGAGTCCTGGTTAATGACTTGAATGTGGGCAGATCGCAGCAGTCTCTTGATGTGCTTGGGGAGGGAGTTCCAAGAGGAGGGGGCAGCAGGTCCAGTGCTCGGTCCTTAGTCTGCCTCAGATTAGGGGTGGATAAGAGGGTGGGGGGGGGCACGAGAAGGCAGTGGAGAAGAGGTGTGTCTTTTGAGACGGGATTGGAAGAGTGGGAGGGATTCTGAGTCTCCTAATGATTTGGGGGAGTGCGTTCCAGAGCCTGGGAGCTGCCCCGGAGAAAGCTCGGTCACCAAAGCCACGGAGGTTGGACCTGGGGGTAGAGAGAAGGGAGGCTTTGGTGGATCTGAGGGACCGAGAGGGTTGGGGGGGGGGGTGTCAGTGAGGTATGGGGCAGCCAGTTGGTGAAGGGCTTTGTAAGTGAGAACCAGGATTCTGTAATTGATCCGATGGGAGATGGGTGTCCAGTGGATGTCTTTTAGGACTGGGGTGATGTGGTGCTGGGATTGGGCGAAAGTTGGGTGGACGTGTTCTGGACCAGTTGGAGTCTCTTGATAGAGCTAGCACTGACGCCATAAAGTGAGTTGCAGTAATCGAGGCGGGGGGGGGGGAGATGAAGGCATGGATCAGTGTCTCAGCAGCAGGGCGCGCGAGAGAGGGTCTTATTTTCGCCAAGTTGCGAAGGTGGTAGAAGGAGGATTTGACAATTGGGGCGGATAACGAGAGGATTTATGTCGTATAGTGAGAGGATTAAATTCCCCACGGGGCTTTTAAACTCCGGAGTATCACCAGCACAACTCCCGTCTGTTTGTCTCCTCCAGCCGACGTTCTGGATATCAAGACGCTGGGCTGTGCGAGGGCAGACGAGTGTGAGATGGAGACAACCGTGGAGCTCTTCTCCAACACCACCACCATCTACACCATGACGAAGTACTGCTGCGACACACCCTTCTGCAACGGCGCAGGCAGACCCCCCGCCAACACACTCCTCTATCTGACTGTGGCCGTCTTAACCGCACGACAGTTGGCGGAGGTTTCTGCTGGACCGCAATAGTAAAATTTAACACATGTATACGAGAACACATCCGCCTCTCCATCAGCAGACTGCTGCCGAGGTGGTGAAGCTAAACCATTGTTTCAATAGTGTCATTTTGTGACTTGCTAGACACACTGGCAAGCTCATCTTGACAGGTATAAAAAGTAGTAATTTGAAGGCTTTGTCAGATAATGTGGTTGAACACAGACTCTTGTTTGTATTGCGTTTCATGAAAATTCTGACTTGTACTTAAACTGTAATTTTACTTATGTCGATGAAAAAAATACATCACAAGAGTTGGTAAGCTGATGCAGACTTGCTTTGACATTTAAAATATTCTCTATACACGCTTTAATGCAGAAGGTTTTCCAATTTAATAATTACTATACAATACAAACAATTTTATTAATCCCACTAGGGGCAAATTTGTTTGGAGAAGCTTGTGAACATAAAACACAATAACATGCAAACAAACAAACAACACAAACAAATAGTAACACCCCAGGGAGCTAAATGTGGAATAAAATCTATAAAAGTACACAGTAAGAAACACAATAAGATAAACTTGATAAAGACAATAAAATGTCCATCCATCCATTATCCAATTAGGGCCGCGGCATGCTGGAGCCTATCCCAGCAGTCATTGGGCGGGCGGCAGGCGGGGAGACACCCTGGACAGGCCGCCATTCCATCACAGGGCCGACACACACACACACACACACACACACACACACACCTAGGGGCAATTTAGTATGGCCAATTCACCTGACCTGCATGTCTTTGGACTGTGGGAGGAAACCGACGAAGACACAGAGAACATGCAAACTCCATACAGGACGACCTGGGACGACCCCCAAGGTTGGACTACCCCGGGGGTCGAACCCAGGACCTTCTGTCAATATTCAAGAAGCGGCACGGTGGCGCAGTCACCTCACAGTAAGACAATACAGCAATCTGATAAATAAGATAAACGTGATATAAAACAATCTGATAAAAACACTACGAAGCATTTAATAACTGAGCTGCAACAGGTATGAATGACTTGGAATAACGGGTAGTTTTCTAAGTCAAGTCAGTTTTATATGTATTGCCAGCAGGTAAAACACAACGACGCCCTGATGGCAACAGAGGAAATTCAAATTAAGAGCCTAAATTGATTTTTCTTGTCTGCAGGTTTAGCCATAGTAAAACTTTACCCTCCCATTCAAAATGACAATATTAGGCTAACAAATGCAGTGTGCGGCAGTATGCGGTTGACTTCGGCTGCGCTACAACGACTCTCCACCAGAGGGGAGCAGCTCTTTCAAGAAGCGCTGCAGGTCCACGCTTTCGTCTTGGAGGTCAAGGCGTAGGAACTTCTCCACAATGCTTTCAGATCTGACAGGAATAAACACACGGAGTTTATTTCGAATCTCTCCCTGTGGGTGTTTTTATATTTTCTCGCTGTGTTGGTGGTTTGATTCAGAACGAACCTGCTGGCCTCTTTACTCGACGATGGCCCGTCGATGCGTTTGATGGTCTTCCCTGTTCTATACAGTTCACATACCTTGGCAAATTCACACCCACAAACACAGTCAGACTCACTTTACTTGGCCATATATTTGTGTGTGTCTGTTTGCAGGCGCAAGTGTGTGTGTGTGTGTGTGTGTGTGTGTGTATCTATATACCTCTATTCCTCTTTGTACGACGTCGGTTGGCAGCCCTGCCAGGGTAGCGATGCGGGCAGCGTAGCTGGACTGGCAGATGCCTTCCTTCAGCTGGTACAAAAACACCAACTCTTCTTTATCCTCTGCTATCTCGAGAGTCTATCTCACACACACACACAAATTAGAACACATAAAATAACTCTCAAACTAAAAATTAAGGAACAAAATGGTATAGAGTGGTATGTAAGTCGGGGTCATGCTAGAGACTATTGCTGCCTCATTTACTAAATTTAGTTTTAGGTCCAGTGAACAGTGTTGAACAGGTAATAAATACATCTCTAACACTGAAATCTCGGGCTCTTTAAATTGCCCGAAGCGAACTATTTCATTCTTCCAGTGTGACGATTTGTCTTTCATTACCTGCATAGAAAGCAGGTCAGAGGAGGGCAGCAGGCCCGGTTGGAGCAGATTGTGGAAGTTTGTGGCCAAGAGGATGTGAGGGACCTCCTCGGGAGCTTTCTTCAGCCAGTGACAGATTGATGCAGCCAGTAAGGAAAGCCCATCCACCTAAGAAGAGAATGAATACTGCTTCAATCAGCCGCTGAACACAAACAGATTATTTTACCTTTGAAAAATTCTCTTATTAGTTAGTTGGCAACAAAGATAGATATACTAGATACTAGAGAAATACAGTGTGACACATTTAAAAATTTCTATGTATACACAATTTTTTCCCCCCCCCGCTCGTAGTGTGTTGCATCAAGATGCACTTACAGTGTCGGTTCCTTTGCCAAACTCATCAATGAGAACCAGCGAGTTGCCTGTGCTGCAGGTTAACGCTTGAGCCATCTGGGAAATAGACACACTTACGCTAAACTTTTACAGCAAAGTACGCACAATGCATGTGTGTGTGTGTGTGTGTGTGTGTGTGTGTGTTTATGGGCACAGTGGCAGGCAGCGCACGCTGTGTTGAAATGTGTGGGGACAGGAAGACAGCGGGAGTGGCGTTGGAGCACAGCAGTGTTAAAGAATTCATATTCTTCACTGTATGTACATACTCGGGTACACGCACACACACACACAAACAAACAAAAATTCACCTCTACACAAGCTTCCTAGTTCAAGGAATTTGTCTTGGTATGTTGGTTCAAGAGGGAAAAATTAACAGTAAATAGTAAGGATAAAAGTTAAAAGAATACTAAAATACATACACATGATAAAATAAATAAAAATAAGGGGCAGTAAAGATGAATGCAACGTTTATTCGTGTGTGTGCTCGCACATGTCTGTGTACCTGGTTAAGGTCTATCATGAATGTGCTGAGGCCTACAGACACGGACTCCCTGCTTTGCATGCGTGTGAAGATGCCATCCACCAGACCAATCTCTGCCTCCTTAGCTGGCACGTCTGAGCCAATCAGGGCCATGAACACAATCAGGCCCACCTGCCAAAGCCAATCAGAGAGCATCTCACTGCACAGCATTCTCAGCTAACACGGCTGCGGCGTCTTCTGAGAGTTTAAAGTAAAGTTATAATCAAATTAATAATGAAATCAAGGGCCGAACTTCCCCCTGAAAAGTTAAATCGTCTTGTGAAAAAATCTCCCCAGATTGCACAAAGGTAATGGGAAGCAATGAAGTTAACAGACGGATGATAAAAGAAATAAGCTTCATTCATAAATCACATTGCAAAACAATTGTTACAGACTGTCTTACAAAAAATACAAAGTGCACTGAGAAAATAACAACAAAAAGAAAATAATAAAATGAAATTAAAAGGGACACAAAGAGGACAATAAATAAGACAAATAATTAAAAGTTTTTTTTTAAAAATTACACCCACTGAGTAGCCTGTCATGATTGATGATCAGATCGTTGAACACTTATTTTTTCCTGTTGTCTGTCCTGCTGTACCTGTTTGAGGTAGATGCTCTTGCCGGATGAATTGGGGCCGGTGATGATCTTGATTCTGCCCAAAGACTCAGAGCTCTGAAAGGAGTTGGCCACAAACACAGGCGAGCACATCTCTAACAGAGGGTGTCTACCAGGCAGAGAGAGACAAACCTGGATTAGCAAGTAACATTCCATCCACGTGTGTGTATGTGTGAGACAGACATGTAGACAGATGAATACGGAGCTGCCAGGGAAGAGGAAAAGAGGAAGGCCAAAGAGGAGGGTTATGGATGTGGTGAGGGAGGACATGCAGGTGGCTGGTGTGACACAGGAAGATGCAGAGGACAGAAAGAGATGGAAACGGACGATCCGCTGTGGTGACCCCTAATGGAAGCAGCCGAAAGTAGTAGTAGTAGTAGTAGTAGTAGATATGTAGACAGACAGGAAGATAAGATAGATGCAGACAGACAGACAGACAGACAGGGTTCTACCTAGCCTGACTCAGTGTTATTCTCCTGTGGTTGGCTAGCTTGGGGGGGGTGTAGCCATACTCTTGGGAGGCGCTGCTCAGAGCCATCAGACAGTCCAGCTCAGCACTCAGCTCTACGACCTTAAAAATACACAGGTGACACACGCACCAGTTACACACATCTCGAGACTTTGTGGGAAAGGCTGCATTCTAACATGCTACATATCCATTTCAGAAAATAATTTTAGCTATCAGTCACAACAAAATAATTTATTACTCTTTTTGTTGTGGCGTAACGTCTCAGGGAAGCTCTGTCATTAATTCCTGATATCCAGGGGCGGGGTGGTCCATCATAAGCCACACAGACTTGTTCTTACTCACATTCCTGTCAAACTGCTAACATGAGTCTCCGGTTCACCTAATCGGCATCTTGTGGAACGGACTGGGGGGGAACTCTGAAGCACCCACAAGAAAGCCATGTGAACACCGCCGTGAAGCAAAAGCACTAACAACTGGGGCGTCCGGGTTGCATGGCGGTCTATTCCGTTGCCTACCAAAACGGGGATCGCCAGTTCAACTCCCCGTGTTACCTCCAGCTTGGTTGGGCGTCCCTACAGACACAATTGGCTGTGTCTGCGGGTGGGAAGCCGGATGTGGGTATGTGTCGTGGTCGCTGCAGTGGCGCCTCCTCTGGTCGGTTGGGGCGCCTGTTCGGGGGGTGGGGGCTAGGGGGAATAGCTTGATCCTCCCACGCGCTACGTGCTCCTTTTCACTGTCAAGTGAAAAGAAGCGGCTGGCGACTCCACATGTATCGGAGGAGGTATGTGGTAGTCTGCAGCCCTCCCCGGATCGGCACAGGGGCTGGTGGAGCAGCGACCAGGACAGCTCGGAAGAGTGGGGTAATTGGACGAGTACAATTGGGGAGAAAAAAATCCCCCCCCCCCAAAAAAAGAAAAACAACAAGTCCAGCGCCATGCCAGACCATATGGTCAACGTTTTCTTCAAATGTATCTTAACTGCAATGCATGGAACATACCTGGCATTCAACGTCCTTACCTACCTTGTACAGAGAGGCACTTCTTTCTAGGACTGTGTTCTGCAGCTCTGTCAAAACTGCTGCCTCCATATCTGAGAGACAGGAAGGACTACAGCATCAGTAAAGTCAAGTCAACTTTGAAAACTGAATTGGTGAGACAATAAACAGGACAGCGCAAGACCTCTGATCTCGGAGAGCAAGTCACCCAAGAGGTCATCTAGCTCTTTGGTTCTCTGGCTGCGGTAGTGGAGACGCTCCTCTGACAGAAACTATGCACACACACACAATGCGAGCAAATGCACAAAACATGCACAAATGCGCATATGCAAAGACACAGAAGGAGAGCTCAGTGGGTAACAGCAGTTCAGCACTTTGGTATCTTTTCATGAGCACATCAGAATATGAGATCATACACATCTAACAGAAACGCACCATAAACTCGAGCCCCTCAATCTCAAAATCCTCTTTCTCCACCATACTGGGCAGCCGGGGCACAGAGAGCAGGAATCCTATCTGTAGGAAGGTAGGAATCGAACACCAATGTGTTATCAATGAGCGAGGAATTCTAGTTCTTCAATTATAATCTTCTATTAGCCATCATAGAATCTGAGTGTAGGTCTAGAGACTGAAATTTACTCCGGGGAACCCCTTCAAATTCAATCATAATGTACTGCAGTGACCTGCTATCTGCATTTGTCACACTCGCTAGTACACATACTCTTCACTAAATATCAGTTTGCATTGAATTTTACATAAAATTGAGAATTTCCAATACAATTCTAAATTCCGTCTTTATTTTTTTGTGTCTTGTCTAATCTATCCCGGGTGGTCAACCCGCAAAGTCAAATTCTATTGTGAAAACTTTAAATAAAACAGCTTCTGATTCAGAACCTATGCTATGAAGCCACGCATGATGGACGAGTAAACATTAAAATGAAGGTTCACGGATTCTGTATCAGCCAGTAGTTGTGTGGATGTGAGTATCGGACCAGGGGGATGTATAGCACACAGCAGGCAGTGATGCAAGTGTCCAAGCGTTGCAGCTCTCTCCTGGCCACATCCGTCAGGAAGTCCGACAATCCCATCATTCTCCTCTTCTCTTAGGGACAGAGAGAAGATGCTTTAAGACTTTAAATTCAACTGTTATAGAATCCCTAAACAATCTGATAACAAAACCTGAAAACTTTGGTTACTTGCAAGCACACTACTAATATGCGAATCCTGTGTAGCAGTCCTGCCACATGCAGCAAGCTAAGTAGGGCACTCCAGACGTCCCTCTCCCCAGCAACACCCTCCAGCTCCTCCTGGGGGATCCCAAGGTGTTCCCAGGCCAGACTGGGCATGTAGTCCCTCCAGCGAGTTCTGGGTCTACCCCGGGGTCTCCTCCCGGTTGGACGTGCCCGGTAAACCTCTAAAGGAAGGCGCCCTGGAGGCATCCTAATCAGATGCCCGAACCACCTCAACTGGCTCCTTTCCACGCGAAGGAGCAGTGGCTCTACTCCGAGCTCCCTACAGATGTCCGAGCTCTTCACCCTATCTCTAAGGCTGAGCCCAGACACCCTACGGAGGAAACTCATTTCAGCCGCTTGTATCCACGATCTCACCCTTTCGGTCACTACCCAAAGCTCATGACCATAGGTGAGGGTTGGAATGAAGATTGACTGGTAAATTGAGAGCTCTGCCTCCTGGCTCAGCTCCCTCTTCACCACAACGGTCCGGTGCAATGTCCGCATTACTGCTGATGCCTTAACCAACAGATGATGTTTCGATATAAACTATGTAGTCACTTTTCTCTAATTCTTCTGATTCACTCTTGCAAGATGATTATTTTTCTATTTCATAATGCTCATGCTCTTGTGTCTTTGCAGCAAGTGTGCCACAAAAATATGTATCTCAGATCTGTACGCAAATACAATTTTTGATGTAATATAATATTATTATTCTTCTACTTTTAAACACTGTGTTCATGTCATTGTGCCTTAACAATGGATCTACCACCAAGACAAATTTCTAGTACGTGCAAACTTACTCGACCTTTAAATTTGGCTTCTTAAATTACACTTTCAGCATCTGCTGTCTGAATTAAATACATTTAAGCTGTAGCCATTATCATCTTTTTTTCCAACATACATACACACACACACACACACACACACACACACACACACACACACACACACACACACACACACACACACACACACTTACTCTCATCAATAGCAGGATCCACATTCGGTTTGACGGTGAAGTGGTTCTCAGTTGCGCTGCTTTCAAAATCCACCTGTCCACCACAGAGACAGACACGCAGCCAAACACAACGCTAACTTAAGGAAGTGCACAAAAGTGTTGTGGACCACTTAAACTGGCGGCAGCTGTTCAAAGACAAGAGAATTTTCAGCTTTGCAGGTGTGGGTGAGTGGGAATCAAACAACGTGAACCCATTTGCACGAGTGAAGAACAAGAGAAGAGAGAAAGAGAACCTGAGGTCGCAGGACAGGGAAAAGAGTGATGGAGGGGAACTCACCACTTTGTTGATGAGGGAGGCTATGTGGCTCAGGTCTTCAGAGAAACCCTCGCTTATCTCACGGAAGAGCTGAATGGACCGAGGCAGGTGGCGAACCGTGTCCCTTATACACACTGCACTGAACACCGTCTGACACACACACACACACACCATATTATATTACAGACGGCTTTATAATTCAAGTGAAAATAAACACTAGGCCACATTTAACAAGCTGTATTCTCGTTTCGTATGACCTCTGTACGGTGAAAATATCACTGATGGATATGAATTCAATATTTCCGAGACGACGTTATCCAGCTTCAGTGCTTTTAAGGCATGGAATCCTTAATTTAGATTAATTAAATCAAATAAATGTAATCTTAAATTTCCTAATCCCAAATTAATCCCGAGTTTTGGCAACCCCACCCTGATCACTGATGTAATACTGAAGGTCTTAACTCCAAAACAAAATCATGACCCACAACCCACCAGAAGTATATTCCACAGCTAAAAAGCACTACAGTTCTCCCGTTCTGTCCACCGCCTCTATAAGCTCTGCCTATGAAGGCTCAGCGACCTCCTGCGGGTTTAAACTGGAACTGCCGAAGCTACTGGTTCCAGTGCACGAGGTTTGAACCCCTTGGTGGCATAAGAGCCGAGAAATTCAGTCTCTCTCTCTCTCTCCTTAGTATTCGCTAAACAAGAGGCAAGTTACTGACAGTCTGAGGTAAACTCACTACAGGGAGACCGCCTTCTCCGTCACTCCCTACTGCAGGTTATTGGCATTTTTTAAAAACGCATAAGAGGCGGAGACAAATTTAGAACAGTGTGTTACAGTATTCTTTAAAAGGACACACTGCAGTGGTGCACTGTGGGAAGTCAAAGCCACCTTGTAGAGACTCTGCCAGTCAGTCACTTTGGTATGAGAGAGAGACATCTTGTGCAGAAGGGTCTATGAGAGAGGGACACAAACACACACACACAGGCGTGAACAGAGTCAATGACACATAATCACAGAACGACAATCAGAACAGACACACACAAAGTAAAGATATCTGGTTAGTCAACATCAGCTCAGCATAAGGGAGAGGGGGGTAGAGTCGATGGCGGTGTAGTGACCATGTAAGTCAACAGTATTTGGACACCAGGGTGAGGAGGCAGAGGTGTTTACCGGGATGTTCCTGATGTTTCGCAGAGACGACTTAAGGGTGTTGAACGCATCGGAGTTCCGTGGCAACACGAAGAAGCGTATCACTTCCTGTCTCCTGTGTAACACGGCCAGGTCGTGCGTTGGCCGCAGAAACCACCGGCTGAGAAAGCGGTAGAAACACACGACTGACCACAAATGGATTTGCTACTACGATAAATATTTCCCCATGAACAGTATGTCATTAATATGTGATACTTTGATCAAAACACAGTTATGGCTCAAGTGTGTGTGTGTGTGTGTGTGTGTGTGTGTGTGTGTGTGTGTGTATAATCGTTTCCTGATGTGGTAGTCATGATAACAGAGCTCATTCCATTTACTTTAGGCTAGGTTCATTCCTATGTCCCAGGGAACTTACCTCTAAAAAAATTGTTCTTTTGCCCCCCCCCAACTGTATCTGGCCGACTACCCCACCACCCTTCCGAGCCATCCCGGTTGCTGCTCCACCCCCTCTGCCGATCCGGGGAGGGCTGCTGACTACCACATGCCTCCTCCGATACATGTGGAGTCCCCAGCTGTTTCTTTTCATCTGACAGTGAGGAGTTTCACCAGGGGGACGTAGCACGTGGGAGGATCATGCTATTCCCCCCAGTTCCCCTCTCCCCCCCGGACAGGCGCCCCGACCGACCAGGACACATACGCACATCCTGCTTCCCACCCGCAGACATGGCCAATTGTGGCTGTAGGGACGCCCAACCAAGCTGGAGGTAACACGGGGATTCGAACCGGGATCCCCGTGTTGGTAGGCAACGGAATAGACTGCCACACTTCCTGGATGCCCACTTATCACTAATTCTTATGCTGAGATAAAAATCATACAATCAACTACACAGGAGTGAAATATTTGTAATTTCAAGTTTATCACATACTTATGCCTTAAAGGATTGCCTGCATGTGACGTAATCGTGATGAGGTGTTGCTCACCGTAGCATTTTGGAGCCAAAGGTGCACGCGCAGCGGTTTAGTATCCCTAAAACACAAGTCACACAACTTCTAATAACAATAATACTATTAATAACCATAAAAACTTTTTATGCAGTACTTTTCAAAACAGGTTGCTTCAAAGGTAAAGAAAAGAAAGTGAAATGCAATAAGGTGAACAATGAATGGAGGTCGCCCGAGTTCCCTGAGTAGGTCAGAGTCGCAGGGTCTGTGGGCCCCTAATCAAACGTTCTGTGCTAAGCCTTGCCTTTGAAACAACAAGCAAGATCTGATCTGAAAAACGTGTTACTACATTAACTAAGCAAACTGAAATAACATGACGGCCGTGTACCATAAAGACTGAGCCCCTCCTTCTCTCCGGACTGCAGCTTGTACACAGACGGGTGAAGCTCTGATTTGAAGATCTGCAGTACACTGGAATAACACAGAATCCATGGTAATCTCACTGTGTCTAATGCACCACACCATCTGTCTCTCTCTCACGCTCTGTTTGTTCATGTTTTTCTGCTTCTATGCATAATCTCACCTGTATGTATCCAGGTCAATGTACACCATGCCTTTTCTACAGTCAGACGAAACAAAACAGAGTCAAGTAAATTTAGTTTGCAGACAGGGTTCACACTAACAAATTCAATAAAGAAAACATAAAAAAACAATAAAATCACAATACAAAGGCAATAAAAACACCAAATCACAGAACCACAATAAACTACACAGCAACAGTCCCACAGCATATACCAGTGAACATCACGGAAGAGACTAGACAGGAAGTCGGTAACTCAATGCAGTGCAATAAAATGTCAGTTATCATTGGGGGAAAAAAATATTTATGAAAACACAGGAGGCTACATCACATCATAATGCAACAGGAGTCACGATGCGCTGTGTCCGTGTGCCTTACAGTGTGTACACGTCAAACTGTAGGATGGGAACTCCAACACTGCTGTCCTCCAGCTCCACTCCCACTCGCCTCCTGTCCAGACACTTCAACAAAGCGCCCACTGTCCGCACCTATGACGCGCACACACATACACACACACACACACACACATACACACTCACACACACTCACACACACACACACACACATACACACACACAGGGAAAATTATGGTGATTTGTGATCACATTAGATTTGTTTAGAGAAATCGTCATTCCCAATGGGGCTGTTGCAGCAGCAGATAATAGATTACATATGGTCAAAGAAAAAAAAAGTTAAATAACAGCATGGATAATGGATGGATGGATATATGTGAATAAGAAAGTATGAGCACATAAATTAACAGGCTGTTACGCAGGTGCACAAAGAAACTTCAGTCAAACATATTAAGACAAAGAGGGATGATGAAAAGCATGAACCTTTGTTAAATGTGAAATTAATTATGTGCAATATACTGCTGCCTGATGATGAATGATGGACTAAAACACGAGACAAGCAAGCTTGTTCACCATCAGGGGGGAGTTGAAGGAGATGTAGGAAGAGAGGTAGGCTATCTTCTCTCTGCCGGAGATGGAGGCCGGGAGGAAAGGCAAGTGAGCAGACATCAGCCTCTGCTTACTCACTTCCACACCTGCAATGTGTGATTCAGAGTTGGTGGAGTTAGCGATACCATCCCAAATTGTTCTATGAAAATTTCATAATAATAATAACTGCTGCCTAATATATGTTGATTGGGACACTGAGGAGTTGCACTTAGATTTACCAAAGTCCACATGTGGATAAATCACAACTTCTGGTTTATAGTCTGGATTTGCAGCTGTGATACAACGAACAAGAGAGAACACAGAGAATTAGTTTAATGTGAAATGTGAGACAGTCTCCCCCAACCCGGATGCTGGGTTGTTAATTCGACACATGGAAACCCTCTACGCCAGTGTTTCTCAACCGGGGGTCCGCGGACCCCTAGGGGTCCGTGGTGTAATTGCAAGGGGTCCGTGAAAATAAAATACCTTTAAAAAAAAAGATCCTATGACATTTATAGAAATAGGATTATTTTACTCAAATGTGACTGAGACCTTTATCTACCTAAACTATAAAGGGTAACAGGACTTTTTTTCTCTAATTAAATCTGTTTCACAAGTGTAATTTATTGTATTTTAATAAGAGATCTCGCTCCCGTTTGCATTGTTAAAAGTTACCGCATAAAAATTCTGTTGTTACATATATCTGAAAGTTACTGAATACATATTCTGTTTTGTTACATATATCTGAAAGTTACTGAATACATATTCTGTTTTGTTACATATATCTGAAAGTTACTGAATACATATTCTGTTTTGTTACATATATCTGAAAGTTACTGCATAAGAATTCTGTTTTGTTAACTATATCTAAGTTCCAACTGAAAGCTCTTATTTTTGCCCCAAAGAGTGAATAAATGCTATAATGCAATATAAATGCAGTTTCTACTGTTTCTATCAAATTGCAACCCCCTTCCCCCAAGATCAGGTGGAGGGGTCCTCAGGGCAGATCAAAAATACGCAGGGGGTCCAGGACCCCAAAAAGGTTGAGAACCACTGCTCTACGCACTACGAAGCCCAAAAGCATAATGGGGGGGAAAAAATCAATTTATTCATACACGGTGTTCTGTGAAGCACCCCCCACTCACGCCCCCAGACCCTTCGCTTACGAGTCAAATCACAAAACAGCATCTTGTATTTTTTTAGCCAACCTTTCGCCCCCAGCTCTCACCCAGTCCCTGCATGAAGAGGCTCATACTGCGCTCCTGCTTGGCAGTAGTAATGATCACATTGGGGTTAATGTCCTGGATGACTACAGGACAGAAAAGCACACAGGGAAATAAAGTACAAGTATTAAATTAGATAAGTATTATTATTAAATAAATAATAATAATAATATTAAATAAAGTATAAGTATCAGATCACTGCTCGAGTCTGACGCAATCATGAGCTGTGTAAAAACAAACAAAAAAACCAAAACATAACCGGCTCTGTTGAAGCGTGTCACGGCTGCGCGCCGTTCGCGCATTACCTACTTTTGGCCAGCAGGTGGTGCTCGTAGTTGTCAGGGGTGTCCGCCATGTAACGCAGCCTGGCGTCTTTGCGGTCGTAGAAGCACAGGCCCAGCTTTCCGTGCTCGGCCAGCACACTCAGCAACACCTTGCAACACACGAACGTCAGCGCACATATATCAAGAGTACGCGTCGTGAAACGGCGACCGGCGCAGCGCCGAAGCGTCTCGACTGGGGAGACCTTCCCGGGGGGGGGGGTGTGGGGTGTGAGGAAGACTCACCTCATGCGCTTCATCCTCCTCTTCTCCGGTTAAGCTAGCGAGGCTAAAACCCAGCCCGGTACGCGTCTCCCGGGCTGCCATACAGACGAACAGCCGTACAGTAAGTTAGTTACCCAGCTTTTATTAAGCGTGTGTGTCCGGTTATTACAGAGCTAACCGCCGAATTAGCGCCGAATTGGCGCGAAAACGTTAGCTAGCGTATAGCACGTTAGCATTACTGAACCAGACCTGCGGCGATGTTCGTCAGTTTCCACGAGCCAAATTTTAAAAAAAATGCGCGACGGGGAAGTGTCACGAACCGTTTACATTCTTAGTATACCCGCGACCTTTAACCCGGGTAAGCCTAAATCGTGGTTTTAGTGTGTCGGCTAATAAAACCGTTAACGGTCCCTGCGTTCGGGGCAGCGTGATGACGCTGGTTGAATTACGCTGTCAATCACGCCGTCGGCCACGCGCGGTTTGAGGACGCTCTCGTCCGTGTCAGATGAGCTGTACATGTAAGACAGGCCCGACTCTTCCCCGCATTTTACTTTTTGTTTTTTTTTGCGGAACTTATTTATAGAATAGGGTATTGATTCTTCCGTGTTTCCTTCACCAAAAGGTCCCGTGTTTTGCACTCGTTCTTCATCTTTCCCTGATTGCGCCATACGTAATGCTCGTGGTCAGGCCCATATTTGTGCTTTGTATTCCCCTTTAAATGCTTCCTCATTTTACTTGTTTTACTACTACTACTACAGGCTTCTCCCGTTAGGGGGCGCCACAGCGGATCATCTGCTTCCATCTCTTCCTTCCTCTGTCACACCAGCCACCTGCACGTCCTCATACACCTTTGTCCCCTCTACTCCTTGCATCCTCACCATCCCACTGTCCTCCCTCTCATTCACGCATAATATTCCGTCTTGCTCCTACTGACTTTCATTCTTCTTCTCTCCAGTGCATACCTCCACCTCTCCAGGCTGTCCTCCACCTGCACCATACTTTCGCTACAGATCACAATGTCATCTGCAAACATCATAGTCCACGGACACTCTGGCCTGATCTCATCCGTCCACCTGTCCATCACCATTGCAAACAAGAAAGGGCTCAGAGCCGATACTTGATGTAAGCCCACCTCCAACTTGAACCCATCTGTCATTCCTACTGCACACCTCACCACTGTCACACCTCCCTCATACATATCCTGCACCACTCCTACATACTTCTCTGCCACGCCCGACTTGATTTTACTTGTTTTACTGTGATACGGTTTTAATGCACACCAGTTATTCACATTCTAATTTTCCATTGTCAGGCACACTGTAACCACAGTTTAGGAAGTTTCTGTATACGTTGTTCAGCTACTCAAAATGCAGTGGTAAAACAAATTCAAGGAGAATGATGAGTTAAAATAAGCAGCCATAATCACTTTTTAAACTTTAGCCACAGGCCAACATATTCTCAACCAGGGAAGATTTTCTTACACCAAAACTATTTGAGAGAGTACATCTTTAATTTGGATCAAATTAAAAATATTGATAACAGATTTCTTTATACGCACTTGCAGTCCTCGATTAGGATATATCACATTGCGGCATCAACCCAAGGGGGATTTAAAGGGGGGATGGCAGATTTACATAAGGTCGGCATCCTATGAATAGATGGATGCGGGCAGATGCAGTATGAATGATGTCATCCATCCCCTGGTTGAAGAATATGACTATAAATATGTCACACATATACAAGGTTGTCAATTTGTTTAACAGGGGGTGATGGCATCCCCTTGCATCCTCCTCAAATCGACCCGTTAAAAAGCCTGTTTACTATCCTCCACGTGTGTTTCCATTTCCGTGGCCCCTGCAGCCCGTTTATTTTCTCCGTTGTAGAATAAGCATAATGTAACTAGTTTATGTAACTGCTAATTTCCATTCCAAATTCTGCACCATCTGATGGTTGCAAGAGGAAAGTGGTGGCTCAACAAAACCCTTCCAACAGTGGAGTAATGGTGCAGTAGCAATGCAGCAAGCACGTGGTAAACTGTGGAACATCTGCTCATTTCTCCCCCATCCAGATACCGGAGCATCGATGGGACTTTTGAGGCCTGTGTGTGAGGGTACGGCTTCGGGTGTTTGAGGTTAGTCTGAAACCGACCGCGCGAGTGACCTCCGTGCTTGCGTCTTCCTTTTCACGAATGTGGGTTTTGCATTATGATGAGGAAGCTGCCTGACATCACAAATCAAGGCGGTAAATGAGCATACCGCTCTTCGGTCTCTGGTCATGTGAAGGGAAGGGAAAAAAAGAAAAAGGGAAGAAAAACAAGGAAAAAAGACAAGCGAAAGTGACACAGTTCATAAATAGTTTATTTTGGACATAAGACATGAATTAGCATAGGACATTCTGCACTTAACCGTGTAAACAATAATGAATTAATGGCATAAAATACACGTCTTATCGTGCCATAAACTCATCTTTGTAGAAAACTGGACAGGAAATGATGTTAAAAGTAGAACGCACACTTAAATATAAGCAAATGAACAACTGAGTCAGGCTTTCCTATCTATAATTGTGGGGGGGGTGTAAAGGGGGGAGAGAGCAGGTTATTGGCTGGGTAGTAGGTAGTGCTTAGGTAGTGCTGGAGAAGAGGCAGTCTGTCTATTAGATTTTGCCCCTGTTGCTCCAGAGACTGACGGATGAGAAGCCCACAAAGAGCCATGAGGGCAGGGGGGTCACCTGGTAGAAAGAGACAGAGAGAGATATTTTATCAGCACTTCAGATTCCGTAGCTCCTCCATCACCGCTTTATGCTTCAACAAATGTGCATCTTGGTCATACTGCATGTAGCCTGGCACTTAACGTGAGGCACCGTTGAGGTAACGCAGTTGTATGGTGGACCCTCCCCTTACACTGCTCACAGCCAGGAACAGCTCCACCCCCCCGGGGGGAGATCCCTGAAAGCTACGCCGAGGAAGCAGCCACTGACAATGTATCCCAGAGTTCCTGCGTCAGCATCCAGCACCACCAACACAGTTTCAGGGACAGGGAAGAAGTGGCCCTGGCGTCTCTAGGCCCCTCTCTCCGGGGTATTTCCCCAGAATCAGACCCCCATGCCAAAGCTGATTGGTGCTGAGCTCCCATCCCCAAGACTGGGCATCTGTGCCTGATAGCATGCTGTAACCTGAGGCTTGCAGCAGGCAGTTTTCAGTGGTAATGGCAATCACAGCATGACTTCCTCTGTGGGCCGGATCCCACCGCATCTCCCACAGGTGTAGCCCACGCTTAACGCCCATCTCAGCCCTCACCCCATCGCTGCTCTGTTCAACGGGTTCGCGAGTCACTTCCTGTTTTGTGGCCAAAGGCAGGAAGTGAGTTGAGCAGTGTGAGGCGCTCCAGTGCGATCGTCTGTTATCTGGAACAACTGGAGAGGAGTTCAGCATGACGGCCAGGCGAGAGGAGGTCGGAACAGCTGCCGTGAGGAAGGCTGATGAAGAGGGGGGCTTTTTGTCTGCTGTCGTGCCACACAGCCAAACAGATAACGTGAGTCCCATTGGTACAAACAAGAGGAACAGGTCTCACACTCACAACCAAGCACGATTTCACAGCAAGGTCCCACAGGGGTCACCACCTTTGGCTGCACCACTGACTGTGCCTTTCAGCTCATCAAATCAGACCTGTTGGGAATACAGACAAAGTTCTTGTTCACATTGAAGAAAAATTATGCAAATGAGACCCCCCCTCAAAAAAAAAAAAACAAAACAAAAATTCATCCTCAAACCGAATGTACAGTCGTTTGCCTTGTAATCTAGGCGTCACGGTTGAAACTCTTCTGTTAATATGTGCGAATCTGAATCAAATGTAAACTTGTTGGTTTTTTTTTTTTTTGTACTAAATATAGCTCGGTAGTGAAAATCCCCTCTGAGATGTGCTCAGCGGCCCTATCGTGACCCAGAGTGACACCTGGAAAAATCACATTTTATCAAAAACAAGCCGGCCAAATTCTCTGCCAAGCGTAGCAGCCCTAAAAGCTGTCACAACAACTTGACAGATAAGTGATTTGTGGTGAGAGGGTTGTCCCTTTAAAGAAACCTCTGCCTGCTGTCTAACGTTATATTACATATATACATGATCTATATGTTGACTGTGCTGCAGTTACTATATGTTTCTTAGTCAGGAGCAGCCTAGTGTTCTGGCTGGAACCAGCCCAGGTGCAACATGGCCGTAGACTGTGTGTCATTTATATTTCTTGCCATTGAATAGGCCAGATTGACTTTTTATAGCTGTTGTCATAGTTTAGGTCAGATTGTTATTTATTGATGTATTGTCTCAGAGAGTAAGGGAAAAATCCCACACAATTAAAATTATGCATAATTATGCATAATTATGCAAAATATGGATTTTTCTAAAAATGGCTAAAAACCACTTTTCTCGGCATTTCAGATGATTCTGAGCATCTTTGATTTTTTTCACCTACGTAAAAAAAATTTCTGGGACTTAGAAATGTTTTGGCATTATATGCAAAATATATGCGTTTTTGCAAAAATGCACTTATGATCCTCGTTTTTTTTGGAGGTGGTAGGTATTGTTCCAGAGAGGACTAGAAAAATAGCAGAACATTAAAATAATTATGCATAATTATGCAAAACGTGCATTTTCTAAAAAAGGCTAAAAACCCCTTTTCTCGGCATTTCAGATGATTCTGAGCATTTGGGGGGAGGGAGTTGGAGGGGGGGGTGTTTAGGGGCAGGGGGGAGGCGGTTAGCTGGCAGGATGAAGAGGAGGAGGGAGATTTAGACGGGCGGATAACCAAACCGCTACATTGTAGCGGGGTTCTTCTAGCATATCTATATAATTACATTTTGTACCACTCGGGGAGTTGCACTTAATTTCGCTGTACAGACGTACAACGGCAGGTAAAGGCATTAATTGATTAACTGATATAAATAAACCCACGCCTCGTGTACAGGGCATGACGTAAGAGGGTGCGGTAGTCTGTCAGCACCCATCTCTCTGAAATAGACGGATGAGTTTTAAAGAAGAGCTCACCAAGTTGTTTTCCGTCCCCTGCTTGAATAACTGGACACAGGAAGTGGACTTTTGACGAATCTGTTACGTCTGCACACATCGACAGTGCTGCGTTTGATTCGGTGCTGTTCTATTGTGCTGGGAACGATTGGTGATGCCTGCGGGCTCTGGGTCGTTTGATCGGGTCTGCCTGTGATGCTGTGCGTAGCGGTTGTGTCGAGCGACAGCGCTGTGTCCTGACGTGATTTCTAAATACAATAGAATCCCCAAATAATCGTCATTTATAAAGGCCGCGCGTCAGGCGCAGCGCGCGCCGCGACGCCTCCGGGCCGCCCGGTGACACGGCGACAGCGTCCGCCTCGGGAACGCCGCAGTCCACCACGGCGGCGCGGCTCCGTGATCGTCTGGTGACGGTCTTGTAACTTGACGGCCCTACGGGAAAAAAAAAAGGGGGGGGGGCGGACTACATTTTGGCTCAACGTGGCCCGGAGCTGGCCAACGGACCCTACGTAGCCGTTACCCGCGCGCGGGGGGGGGGAGGGGGGAGGAACGCGCCAGGCAGGCGGCACGCGTCTGCCCCCCTCAAAGCCGTTTCCTGGGTTTCACCGCGTCCTGTAGTGAACGTACACGTAGACGGCGAAACAGACGAAGAGGATCAAACTCGGGCTCCTGACCGAGAGGAAAAGAAAAAGAAAATAAAACCAGAAGCGGCTCATTTCTACGCGAGGCGCATGCGCACAAGAGGGTGCGAGGGAGGCGAGGACGCGCCTCGGTTTGGCCCAAACGCGGCGTGTGACGTCATACCGTCAAACCTGACGTCTCATACACGTGAGAGACGACCGGTGACGTCGGGTTTTGTTGAAATATTGGACTTTTTACTCCTCAGAATAATGCGTTTCCTTTTCGCTAATCTAACAAGCCGCGCACAAATGACGTAGAAAAATGATCAGTTGTACATGTTTTTACAACTCTCAGTAGCACAGTACATACAAGACAGACGGGATTCCTCTGTTCAGATAAATGACCTCATTCTTCGGCTTGAAGAAAAAGTTGACAGATATAGTGGCACAAGAGTAAGAACCAGTGGCGGCTGGTGCTAAAAAAAAATTGGGGGGGGGGCGCGCAATTTACCTTGGCTCAGCACACCTGACAGCTGCTTTAATGTCCACACAGTCACAGTTATTAAGAAGGACAATGTAGCCTATAGATTTTATCAGGGTTCGTAGATGGTGGATGATTGACAGTCGAGATGAGGCATCGTGGTGCGTGTGAACATGATTGACAGCCACGAGAATTGTCCAGTCACATTAGATCAAAAACATTAAAACAATACCAATTCGCTGCCAATAAAAGCTGGCGTGTCTGGGGGCACACAGAACAGCGCCCCCTGGAAAATCTGAAGAAACCAATCAGACAGCAGCCTCAGGTCACCTGCTCACCAAAAGTTTGAGGGCTTACGGGGCATCCGGAAAGTATTAACACCCCTTCACTTTCCCCACATTTTGTTATGTTACAGCCTTATTCCAAAATGGATTAAATTCCATTTTTTTTCTCGTCAATCTACACACAATACCCCATAATGACAAAGTGAAAAAGTTTTTGTAGAAATGTTTACAAATTTATTAAAAATAAAAAACTGAAATATTGCATGTACATAAGTATTCATACCCTTTGCTATGACACTCAAAATTGAGCTCAGGTTCATCCTGTTTCCACTGATCATCCTTGAGATGTTTCTACATCTTGATTGGAGTCCACCTGTAGTAAATTCAATAGATTGGACATGATTTGGAAAGGCACGCACCTGTCTATATAAGGTCCCACTGTTGATGACAGTGCATGTCAGAGCAGAAACCAAGCCATGAAGTCAAAGGAATTGTCTGTGGATCTCCGAGACAGGATTGTATCGAGGCACAGATCTGGGGAAGGGCACAAAAAAATGTCTACAGCTTTGAAGGTCCTGAAGAGCACATTGGTCTCCATCATTCGTAAATGGAAGAAGTTTGGATCCACCAGGACTCTTCCTAGAGCTGGCTGCCCAGCCAAACTGAGCAATCGGGGGAGAAGGGCCTTGGTCAGGGAGGTGACCAAGGACCCGATGGTCACTCTGACAGAGCTCCAGCGTTCCTCTGTGGAGATGAGAGAACCTTCCAGAAGGACAACCATCTCTGCAGCACTCCACCAATCAGGCCTTTATGGTACAGTGGCCAGATGGAAGCCTCTGCTCAGTAAAAGGCACATGACAGCCCGCTTGGAGTTTGCCAGAAAGCACCTAAAGGACTCTCAGACCATGAGAAACAAGATTCTCTGGTCTGATGAAACCAAGATTGAACTCTTTGGCCTGAATGCCAAACGTCACGTCTGGAGGAAACCAGGCACCTCTCCTCACCTTGCTAATACCATCCCTACAGTTAAGCATGGTGGTGGCAGCATCATGCTGTGGGGATGTTCTTCAGTGGCAGGAACTGGGAGACTAGTCAGGATTGAGGGAAAGCTGAATGGAGCAAAGTACAGAGAGATCCTTGATGAAAACCTTCTCCAGAGCGCTCAGGACCTCAGACTGGGGCGAAGGTTTACCTTTCAACACGACAACGTCCCTAAGCACACAGCCAAGACAACGAAGGAATGGCTTCGGGACAAGTCTGTGAATGTCCTTGAGTGGCCCAGCCAGAGCCCAGACTTGAACCCCATTGAACATCTCTAGAAAGACCTGAAAATAGCTGTGCAGCGATGCTCCCCATCTAACCTTAAAGAGCTCGAGAGGATCTGCAGAGAAGAATGGGAGAAATACCCCAAATATAGGTGTGCCAAGCTTGTAGCTTCATACCCAAGAAGACTTGAGGCTGTAATCGCTGCCAAGGGTGCCTCAACCAAGTACTGAGTAAAGGGTGTGAATACTTATGTACATGCAATATTTCAGTTTTTTATTTTTAATACATTTGCAAAAATTTCTAAAAAACCTTTTTCGCTTTGTCGTTATGGGGTATTGTGTGTAGATTGATGAGAAAAAAAGGAATTTAATCCATTTTGGAATAAGGCTGTAACATAACAAAATGCGGGGAAAGTGAAGGGGTGTGAATACTTTCCGGATGCACTGTACATAAGGTATGGTTTAGCCGGCGCCCCTCACCCAGGAAGTATATGTATTCAGACAGAAATCAATCAAATACCATTTGAACCCATATTTAATGCTGCTGACAGGCGCTCACAGACTGAAAACACTATTATTTCATCGTTATTTGCATTATACAACTGAATTATATTTAACATGTTTAAGTAGATTTTCATCTCTTGACGGTTGAAGGGGGCGGCGCCCCCAGCGCCCTCTACTGGCCAGCCACCACTGGAAGGACCTTAACTTCTTGGTACTGGCTCCCGTCCAGCTGTAAACACAGAACAGACATGTTTCAGAGATAAGCCTTGGAATAGAGGTATCGTAATGGTGTGGCTCCACAAATAGACCCCTCTTCTACCTATTTTATGTGTGGTTACATGACCTATGCCTCAGCTGTCATTGATGGTGTTGGGAGAAATGTTATTTCATTGGTCTATTTTTTAAATTTCTGTTATAAGTTGATTAACATTTATAAGGGCGTTTCCACACAGCCCGTTTGCTTTGGCCCGAATCAGCGTTGTATTTTCCCTTTGGCTCGGTTTGGTTGCACAGGGCAACATTTCAAGCGAACCGACATGTACCAACAAGAGCCACGTGGGAGCTGTCATTCCGTTCATTGGTCAGAAATCTTGTTGGGTTGGCGGGCGGAAAAGGGGAGAGTTTGTTTTTCTTTCGGGATAGCTATAAAAAATGGACCATCGGCGGAACTGGCATTTCTTCATAATTGACTGCATAACTGCAGTCCACTGACTTCCGGTTTCTACTGGAGCGGTCATACCAGTTTCCTGTGACGTAACTTGATGTGTACAACTTGAAAAATTTCACCCGTTTGCTGGTAGGTGCAGGTGAAAGTTTATCGACAGTTACGTGCACGTCGTTGACATTTATCCATGGTAAATCTTGCAGGCATCGCGAAAAGTATGCCACTGTCAACAGCACACTTCAACAAACAGGAAACTGGTATGACCACTGCAGTAGAAACCGGAAGTCAGTGGACTACAGTTGTGCACAGAGCCGATTGCGGTCATCGTTTGGGTCATATACCAAGCCAAAATACGCGACCAGAATGGCACATTTAAAGGCAATGTCTATCGAGCAATGTGCTGCATAATGCACTGCGCAGCTGGCGACAGGAGCTGGTTTAATCAAGAAGAAGAAGGAAAAGCACAATTGCTTCCTGTAGTTCGGATCACGTTCATACCACAGTCACCGGACCGACACCGACTCTTCAACAAGGGCTCGGTCAGCTTGTTTTGGTTCGCACCCGAGTGCGACTGCTGTGTTCACACCTGCCCAAACGAACCGCACCGATGGGGTGAATGCTCCAGGGTTCGATTAAAACGAACCAAACATCTCCGGTGTGCTCGTTTCTCACCTCTCGACCTTCTGATGTAGCAAATCAGCCCAACAGTTACAGAGATCAGCCCGGGTACCAGTGCTGCTGTCCCAATCGCTATCTTGTTCCTCTCCGACTCAGGCATAGGATCTGAGAGCAAATAACCAAAGACATTACATAATACCAAAAGTCATCAAAATTGAAGAAAACTGATCAGCTGTTGAACCATCCCAAGGGCAGGCATGAGTCCTGTCTTTCAAAGACTTTCACCCCCGATATTCATGTGGATAACTGAAGAGTTACAAAAGCCACTTTATTTTGTCATTGTAGATTACAGTGAAATTTGTTCTCTGCATGTAACCCATCCTATTGTATAGGCACAGTGGGCCGCTGCAGCGCCCGGGGACCAACTCCAGTTCTTCTTTCCATTGCCTTGCTCAGGGGCACAGACAGGAGTATTAACCCTAACATGCATGTCTTTTTGATGGTGGGAGGAAACCGGAGCACCCAGAGGAAACCCACGCGGACACGGGGAGAACATGCAAACTCCACACAGAAAGGACCTGGGACGGCCTGGGGATCGAACCCAGGACCTTCTTGCTGTGAGGCAACAGCGCTAACCACTGGGCCACCGTGCCGCCTAATTTACATTGATTTACACTGACACACATCAGTAAAACAGGTATAAAATGTCAAGTGCAAGAAGTAGAAGAGGGCACGCTAGTAGACACCAGTAATAATGATGCTATTATGACACCAGCAACAACACCCTTTAAGTAAGGAAGGGCGCATTAGTAACAGATGGCACCAATTCATGTTAACTGCAAAATACCACCAGAGACCATTTAAGGGTTGAATTAGGCCTTGAAAAGAAAAGTTTTTAGACCTTTCTTGACAGATTAACAACTAATAACCGTTGCATGGAGTCTGAGGGGGAACCTTAACACATGCACATGCTCTTACCCCAATCGTAAAGCTTGGGTCTGCTGAGGCTGGCATGCTCCACCATGCAGGTGATTTTCTCTCCATGTGAGGGCGTATACTCCAGATGAGAGTGAATCTGGTAAAACCAGTTTCCATTGGGCAGTTCCTGGGGAGTGGTCACACCGGATGTCACCTCCTTTCCATTCTTCAGCCATGTCACAATGATTTGTTTGGGATAGAAATTGTATGCACTGCAGACCAACATAGCAGGATATTGGCGCCTGAATGGCTCGGCTGACCTCAGCTTGACGTCGGGCTCAGCTGGGGGGAAAAGACCCAAAATCACAAACCTTCTCCGTATGTCATAAAAGCTCTAATTTGACAGAAAAAAATGCTGATTAACATCATGCGTTTGAATTAAGATGCCAATACAGCGTTTCGTGTCCTTGTAACGCAAAACCAGTGATGGAATGTAACTAAGTACATTTACTCTCAAGTACTGTACTGAAGTACAAATTTGAGGTACTTGTACTTTACTTGAGTGTTTCCATTTTTTTGCAACTTTATGCTTCTACTCCACTATATTTTTCTGACAGTTTTAGTTACCAGTTGCTTTTCATATTACAATTTTTCATACTCTTCCTGTCTAGTGAAAACCGTGTATCTCCAAATTTGGTGATTCTGAATTTGATTTATTCTGACGCACTGAAGGATTAAGTGGGGGGGTTTTATGGGTTGAAAACATTCTTCTACTTTTCAAGCTAAATAAACTATTTAAAAACCCTCTTGGATTAGCTGAAAAATGCATAGTCACAAAGCTCACTGCCTCATCGTCGCATTCCTCACCAAAATGATTTAGCCACTGGTAAATTATTATTACAACTGCTGTTGTGAAAATATCATCCATACTACTGATGTGATGTTCGCGAACGATCCGGTTCTTTTGAACGGCTCTTTGGTACCTATTTCCCTGTCTGCCCCTAAATCCATCCCCCTTTACGTGAACACATGTGGACACAAAATTCATTATACTTGTTTGTTTTTTCTGACGTTAGATAAGTTAACGGCTCAAACAGACAAACAACGCAAACACACATCATTTTATTGGTTTGCTATGTAGGCTACAATGCATTTGATTTGTGTTGCAATGTACCCTTTGATTGGATTAAAATATGAATCTTCTTCCTGGTTTATGTGCCTGCTTTATTTTAGAGGTAGAGGTAGAGAGAGAGAGAGAGAGAGAGAGAGAGAGAGAGAGAGAGAGAGAGAGAGAGAGAGAGAGAGAGAGAGAGAGAGAGAGAGTTGCGTCAATGAGGGGTCGGAACGCGAGAGGGTCACGTGGTTCATGTAGCCGCCGAATAGTTCCAAACGAAGCTTGGCGGGTCATTTAAATGAACTGCTTAGCCGCGATTTCTGGTAACTACTAACCAATATTTTCAGATTTTTACATTTATATATAGATATACTAGATATAGATATATTTCAACGTGGCACATATTCTATGCGCACTGTTTGGAACTATCCGGGGCTCCCATGATCCGCCATTGCTGTTAAACAATTGGCCCATTGACGTCTACGGAGTTGACGTAACCCTTTCTTTCTAGGGCTTTGATTTTACCCAATTTCTTAGAGTGGACGGGAATGATTGAAACGTCTTTTTACCGTAAGTATTGCAACATAGGGGCATTAGCGGGGATACAGGGATGCCTGACTTTAAAAGATGTGGAAACCCCCCCCCCCCATTCCGGCACCCCTGATTACGTGTATAAAAAGCTACTTTAAACAATTTTTTTTTAAAGGTTGTTTCGATATTTGGTATAATCACCGAAAAAAATCACCTGTCTTGTCCAGTATGTTATGGTAGAGGGCTGGGATGTAGTCAATGCAAAACATGTGGATGCTCCGCTTCTTTTCTGCTATCAGCGCTGGATTTATGTTGAAGGTCTTTGCCAGTTGTTTCCCTTTCTCCGTGTTGCCAGTGAAATTCCCCAGCGTGCTGTTGTATTGTAGTTGAAAAATCCCGTTGAAGTAGAGCTGCTCGAGGTACACGACGTCACGGGCATCTCTGGCATTAAACTGACAGCGCATAACACCGCAGGCAAAGAGACCATCTGTAAGAAAGTGAATAAGTAGAACAGGTGGTTGGTTGTGGTGTGTTGCGCAACAGAGAAACGTGCCACCCGAAGTCTAAGCACCTTGTAGCAAGTGCATATTTGTGTTGTTAGTCAGTTCATTGGAATAGACAACAACAGCCACTCAAATGTACTCTTTGATGTCTTGATGTCTGGTCAATAATCCAGGTGAGAAAATCTAAGAAGGTTGAATCAGTTCATCTTTCTACTTTCTACTCACCCTCTCCAGATAGTGACGGCAACAGCAACAGCAAGACGGACGAGAGCCTCAGAGCCGACATACCAACAGCAGCACAATCAGTGAACCACTGCGGTCAAGCTACGCTACCCGCCGTTCCAGTCAAATCAGCCGTCACGCATATTTCAGTGCGCACATATTCTCTTTATTACGGCACAGAAACTCTTTTCAAGCTACGCTACCCGCCGTTCCAGTCAAATCAGCCGTCACGCATATTTCAGTGCGCACATATTCTCTTTATTACGGCACAGAAACTATTTCCCAACCTTGCGGCTTTTTTCTTCGCACTTATATTCATAAAAACACTTTGGCCAAGATTAAGGACATTTGGCTACAAAATAGTAGAATCTATGGTCTCTATTAAAGTAGCTGATTTTGGAAAGTATAGACGCAGCGTTACCATGCACGTAAGCTGTAAAGCTCTTAGTAAAACTCACCAAACTCCTGGTAGTATGTCAGCAAATTATTATTTCTTCAGTGATATTATAATGGTATTATATATTCATAAATATTAAAAGATGCATGAAATATTTGGATTCAGGCCCACTCGAAATACAACCAAAAGTAGTTGGAAGTCTGTTTTACTGGCATTTTGAAGTAATCAGCTGATTAGTGAATGAATCTACACCACATGTTAGACTTTCTTCTGAAGCCCTCTGAGGAAGTCAGATAGGCACATTGCAAAGTTGGCATGCAACAGCGTTTGCCTCTCTGCCATGTTTCCGATGTGTCATTTTAGACAACTTCCGTATTCAGTTTGGTCTCTTTCAGTGCTGCCAGTGGCGGCATTTTTTCACATCTTATTTCGTTTGTACCACCTTTTTCAGTGGTACGCTTTTTAAAAACTCTCTGCTGGAGTCTACGGCCACGTTTAATTTCCTCTCAGCTTAACCACATCAAATTGCTTTTACCCCACAATGTATGGTATTGTGGTGGACACGTATTGGGGACAGAATTCAACCCAGGAACTAAGGGTTAAGTCATGGTTGCCCTGGCAGGTTAACGCAGGGTTAAGTTATGGTTGTCCAGCCAGTTTTCTGATTATTCTTGCCACCTCCGCTCAGTCGAGCTGTGGTTTGGTTGCTCTCTGATTTACCGTGGATTAAAGAAAGTTGCCTACACGGCTAAAGTGTGAACCTACGGTCTTCTCCGTTCCTTCGGCTCTACACTGGTGACCCCGACGTCGGTTTTCGGATAAGTTTTCTGAAACCACACACATTATGGCTACGAACGCCGTTGCAATTAAACTGCCGGAGTTTTGGGAGTCTTCCGCGGCTACATGGTTCGCGCAGGCTGAGGCACAGTTCGCGCTCAGAGACATAACAGCAGACGAGACCAGGTACTACTACGTATTGGCAGCGCTGGGGTGCGCTACGGCTTCCAGGATAAGCGGTTTCATAACCAACCCACCGGCCGATGGTAAATACGCCGCACTTAAACATCTCCTCCTTGAAACTTTTGAACTGTCAACAACGGAGAGAGCACGTCGCCTCTTCGCAATTCAGGGCTTGGGAGATGGCAAACCATCGGAGCTAATGAGCAGGATGTTAAACCTACTGGGTCAAGAAAAGCCATGTTTCCTGTTTATGGAGCTGTTTCTGCGCAACATGCCGCCCCACGTCCAGACTGCGCTCGCTAACTCCACCATCACTGATCCCCGTGAGCTGGCAAAGGAGGCTGACCGATTCTTCGTCGCTACACAACGTTCCTCCCATGCCGGGGTGCTGGCTCCTACCTTCACTGGCCCCCCGCCGACATCGCGGGCGTGGCCCGACGGTGGCGCCACAGCATCAGACCGCTACAAGCCCTCTGGACTCTGTATGTACCACGCTCGATTTGGTGCGAAAGCTAAACGGTGCCGTTCCCCCTGCAACTACAGGCCGACGGGAAACGAGAGGGCCAACACTCAGTAGTGGCCATGAGTGTTGGCGATACGAGCAGGCTACTCTTCATCCTCGACACCATCTCCGGTCGGCGATTTCTTTGTGACACGGGCGCACAGAGAAGCGTGCTCCCTGCTACTGACGTCGACATCATGGGCGGGGAGCGGGGCCCCCAGTTGGCGACGGCTGACGGCAGCCCTATCCACACCTACGGCGTGCGGTCTGTAGAACTGTGTTTTGGTGGACAACGTTTCACGTGGGAGTTCGTCATGGCCAATGTAACGCTTCCCCTCCTCGGAGCTGATTTTTTGTGCGCTTACGGTTTGCTAGTGGACATTCAGAACAGCCGTCTGGTCGATGCCTTAACCTTCTCCTCCTTCGCATGTACGCGGAGGGAAGCGGCCTATGCAGGTCTAGCCAACTCTCTCTCAGAGGCAGACAAGTTCACCCGCCTCCTCGCTGAGTTCCCTGACCTCACCCAGCCTACCTTCTCTGCACCCACCGCTAAGCATGGGGTGGAGCATCACATTGCTACGAAGGGGCCCCCGGTCTACGCCAGAGCCAGGCGTCTCGACCCCGCCAAACTCGCCATTGCCAAGTCTGAGTTCGAGCACCTGGAACGCATGGGGATCATCCGCTGCTCTGACAGCCCGTGGGCGTCCCCACTCCACATCGTCGCTAAGCCTGATGGAGGTTGGCGCCCATGCGGGGACTACCGCCGACTAAATGACGCCACCACGCCCGACCGCTATCCTGTCCCGCATATCCAGGACTTTTCTGCAAACCTGTCTGGCAAATGCGTCTTCTCAAAAGTCGACCTGGTCCGTGGTTATCATCAAGTTCCCGTGCACCCCTCAGACATCCCCAAGACAGCGGTGACTACCCCATTCGGCCTATTTGAATTCCTACGAATGCCATTTGGACTCAAAAACGCGGCCCAGTCCTTTCAGCGGCTGATGGATTCAGTGCTCCGTGGCCTTCCTTTCCTCTTCGTCTATTTGGACGACATACTCATCGCCAGCGCCTCCAAGGAAGAACACCTGTCCCATCTTCATGCCCTCTTCACACGCCTCAGCCAGCATGGGCTGATCGTCAACCCGGCGAAGTGCCGGTTCGGGCTGACAGCCATTGATTTCCTCGGGCATCGCATCACTGGGGACGGGGCAGTCCCCCTGCCCTCAAAGGTGGAAGCGGTGGCGGCCTTTCCGCGCCCCCAAACAGCTCGTGCGCTCAGGGAGTTCATCGGGATGGTGACATTCTACCACCGCTTCATTCCCCGAGCCGCCTTTATCATCCGGCCACTGTACGAGGCGCTGAAAGGCATGTCCCCCAACCAGGCGGTCGACTGGACAGCAGAGCGGGACCGTGCGTTCACCGAGACTAAAGCTGCGCTCTCCCAGGCTACCCTGCTAGCGCATCCTTCACCTACAGCGCCTATTTCCATAACCACGGATGCATCGGACTATGCTGTTGGTGCGGTTCACGAACAGTGGGTGGGGGGGGCTTGGCAGCCTTTGGCCTTTTTCAGTCGCCAGCTTACACCCCGAGAGCGCAAGTATAGTACTTTTGACAGGGAACTCCTCGGTCTCTGGCTCGCTGTCCGGCATTTCCGTTTCCTGCTAGAGGGCCGCGAGTTTACTGCGTACGTGGACCACAAGCCCCTCACGTTTGCCATGTCCAAGACGGCCGAGCCATGGTCCGCTCGCCAGCAGCGACAACTCTCCTACATTTCGGAATTCACTACCGACATCCAGCACGTCGCTGGTAAGTCTAACCAGGTAGCTGACTGCCTCTCTAGGGCAGTGATTGGAGCGGTCCACCTAGGCCTTGACTATGCACAGATGGCCGTTGACCAGGCCACGGACCCGAGCATCCTCCGTCTCCGGGCCTCCGACACGGGGCTCCGCCTGCAGGACGTTCCTTTCAGCGACACAGGTGCCACCCTCCTGTGTGACGTCTCCACAGGACAGCCCAGGCCCATCGTCCCGCACAGCTGGAGACGCCCCGTATTTGAAGCTGTGCACGGCCTCTCTCATCCAGGCGGTAAGCCATCCGTGCGCCTGACCTCTGCTAAGTTTGTGTGGGAGGGACTTAAGAGAGACGTGAAAGCGTGGGCCGACTCGTGTGTTGCCTGTCAGCGGGCTAAGATACACCGCCACATTAAGGCGCCCCTGGAACGCTTCGCAGTGCCGGAGAGACGATTTGACCATGTCCACGTCGACCTGGTTGGTCCCCTACCCCCCTCCCATGGGTTCACCTACCTCTTCACTGTGGTGGACAGGACTACGCGCTGGCCTGAAGCTGTTCCCCTGGCATCCACGACGTCTGCTGATGTGGCCCGGGCTTTTATTGGGTCGTGGGTCTCACGTTTCGGTACGCCTTCCGACCTTTCATCTGACCGCGGGCCACAGTTTACCTCAGAGCTATGGAGTGCTGTGGGTGAGGCTCTGGGCGTCAAGCTTCATCGCACTACCGCCTACCACCCTCAGGCGAACGGCCTATGTGAGCGCTTCCACCGGTCCATGAAGGCTGCGCTTCGGGCTACTCTCAAGGGCTGCAACTGGGTCGACAAGCTCCCATGGGTCATGCTGGGCCTGCGGACCGCCCCGAAGGAAGACCTACAAGCCTCCTCTGCGGAGCTGGTGTACGGCACGCCGCTGCGAGTCCCAGGCGATTTCATGCCCAATGCAACGCGTCCCTGGTCAGCTGTGGACCAACGAGCCTCCTTGCTGGACGGGGTCAGAGCTTTCACACCCGTCCCTACCGCCCAACACGGCGCGCCGGTGTCCCAGGTGCCCCCAGGTCTGCAGTCAGCGGACTACGTGTTCATCCGTCACGACGCACACCGCCCCCCTCTGCAACCCCCTTATGACGGCCCCTTCCGCGTCCTGGAACGGGGAACTAAGCACCTGGTGGTGGATTTTGGGGGCACGGCCGAGCATGTTTCAGTGGACCGAGTTAAACCCGCACACCTGGACTTGACGCAGCCGTTGGAGTTAGCCCAACCTCCTCGTCGCGGTCGTCCCCCGGCTCCGCCTCCTCCCCCCGTGGAGGCCCGAGCTGCCTCTTCTGCTCCTCAGGCCGACCTCCACAGGCCCGCGTCAATGCCTCCCAGAGACACTCCGGCCCCTGTTATCCGGAGCCGCCGCGGACGGCCTGTTGTCCCCCCGCGCCTGCCTGACTACGATTACTAGGGCGAATTCTGGGGGGGCTCATGTGGTGGACACGTATTGGGGACAGAATTCAACCCAGGAACTAAGGGTTAAGTCATGGTTGCCCTGGCAGGTTAACGCAGGGTTAAGTTATGGTTGTCCAGCCAGTTTTCTGATAATTCTTGCCACCTCCGCTCAGTCGAGCTGTGGTTTGGTTGCTCTCTGATTTACCGTGGATTAAAGAAAGTTGCCTACACGGCTAAAGTGTGAACCTACGGTCTTCTCCGTTCCTTCGGCTCTACAGTATCGTTCTTTCAGCACGACATCAGCTACAAGTCTGGGTCAATATTTTAGATTATTTGAAAGAAAGATAAATTGGCAAATATTTCCAGCCCTAACGTGGACTCACAAGGGTCGATAACGCCATTATTAGATACAGCTGATCATTTACAAAACTGCTAGAAATCTTGACATGTCAGATTCTTACACCTTTTCTTTTTTGTCATTCACATCCACCCGTGGTCCAAAGGAGTTGAATCAAGTGCAACTGGGCTTGGTATTGTAGCGAATTCGGGGGACAACGCAACCACAGGAACTGCCGCGGCCGGGAAGCGAACCCGTATCGCCCGCACCGCAGGAGACATCGCTAACCGCTCGACTAAAGGGTCAGACCCGCCAGTCAGCGTGTCTTCTTATCCATGCACGTTACAAATGTAGCGAATTCGGGGGGCAGTCCGGGAGGCCGTCGCCACAGCCGGGACGCGAACCCGTGTCTTTCACTCCGCAAGCGAGAACGTTAACCAGTCGACTAAAGGGTCCGACCCATTAGTCAAGGACCAACGTGTCTGCTTATCCATGCACGTTACACTACCCCCGCCCTCCTTCCCCATGGAAATACCAGAAATCAAATCACCACTATCTTCAACTAAGGTGATTGAATAGTCTAGCTCTTTTTACAGGCCCGTTTAAACCTTTTACATTCCAGCTGATAAACCGTACACCAGCTTTACTAGTTCTATTTTCCATATTTAGCTAGGAATGGTAGAGTAGCAGTGATGACAGTGACAAGATAAATAAGTGGTTGTAAGGAAATACACGGCCTCTTGAATAACATCTCTAAGGAAAACAAAAGAAAATACACATTGTAAAAAAACCTAGAGATGCTCCTTCCCATAACCCTGTCCCTCATCTCAAACACGAACGAAGCTAAAACTAAGCCTATACTTGTTCCTCTCTCTGAGTCAAGCTGCAGGCTACATAGCCCTATTCCCAAGTCATCCCAGCAATGAAATATTAATTATACTCAAGGAAAGGAAAAAAATAAATGAATTAAAAATTGAACCTAACAACTTCTGTAGGCCAGGTGAACAATCAATATACGTATGAGGGCACCACCTTCAGTCCCAGGGCTGTCGAGAGGGTGCGTTCAAATGGTAAACATAGCCCTACCCATATTCAAATCAGTCCAGCTAATCAACAGTCTTCAACCAGTGTGGTTCAAAACAGCCGTTTTGCTAGCCTACTTTTTAAGCTATCTTCGGATCATAAAACTTCTGAGCTTCATCGGGGAGTCAAAGGTGTGCGAGTCGTCTCCGTACATCACGCGCAGCCGGGCCGGGTACAGTGGGTGGAACCGCACTTTCTTTTGGTACAGAGCTTGTGCCGTGCTGAGGTCTTGATAAACCCTTATAACTGCTCCTTGGTACTTCAGCTCGTGGTTCCTGGCCCAGCGTAATGCAGCTTTTTGCTGGAATCTGGAAAAGCAAACCAGGAACGTGCGAGGAGATGTTCCCCGGCCGGATTTGAAGGTCGGGTCCGGTGTCCTCTCTCCAACTCAGGCGGTGCAGAAAAGACATCAGGACCCATTATTTGCATCAGCATCTCCGACATGAACTGCACCGGATCTTTACCGGCCTCACTGCCTTCAGGAATGTTCAGTACATGGAGATTGGCCCTCCGAGATCGGCTCTCGAGGTCGTCGATTCGGTCCTGCAGAGACAGGTTTTGGGTTCGGAGCGTTTTGATTGTGGACTCAGCTGCAATTAAACGTTCAAAGTCGTCACTGGTTACAGACTCCACAGAGGTAAGGCGATTTTGGAACGAGTTCACCGTCGCCTGCAAGGAGTCCAGTGAGGCTTGCAGGGGTTTAATGGACTCTTGGATCAGGGAAGAAACATCATCCCTAAGTGACCTCCTCTGCTTTTCGAATTCTGCAGACAGTTGATCCATGGAAATGGGCATATCAGCTGTGGTATCTCCGGTTTCTGTCGTTGTCGAAAGGTAGTTAGCAAACGCTGCTAGCTTCTCGGCTGCGTTCTTGGAAACGTTATAGCATATGCACGTGTAGCGCCTCTCTAGCGGGTTTGGCTATAGTGAGAGGTGGCTATCCTGTGTTCTTTAAAACCTCTTATCAAATAAGTGGGGTTTCACTAATAAACATATTGTAGTGGTTATGGGGCTACATAATTCCCCTTATTGAGCTAGTAGGAACGTTAGTTTACAGCTGCTGTTTCCTCGGTTCGGGTTTACAGTGACACACTTCGGCTGCGCGGGTTTTTTGTTGTTGTTGTAATGGTGGAAGGAATAAATGGTGCACGTTGTGTAGCCGAAAGAGAAAGTTGTCACGACTCCTGCTTGAGCTCCTCTACACTGGTGACCCCGACGTTTGTCTCTTGGTAGTTACCAGAGTCAATCTTTCGAACGAACATGGTTGACGAAATCAACGCGGTTTCTCTCAAATTGCCAGAGTTCTGGGAGTCATCGGCAACGACATGGTTCGCCCAGGCGGAAGCGCAGTTTGCTATCCGCAAAATAACGGTTGATACTACTACGTGGTATCGGCGCTCGGATATTCGACTGCAACTAGAGTGGTGAGTCTCCTTACAAATCCTCCGGCGGCAGACAAATACAAGGGGCTCAAAGATCACCTCTTGAAGATTTTTGTACTTTCCGACGCCGAGAGGGCCCACCGTCTCTTTTCTCTGCAAGGCTTGGGTGACAGCAAGCCATCCGAGCTCATGGACAAAATGCTGAATCTGCTGGGACCGGCGCACACACCTGATTTCCTCTTTGTCCAACTGTTTCTGCGACAACTGCCTGCTCAGGTGCGGGCCGCTTTGGCTAACACCAACATTACCGATTGCCGCAAGCTAGCTGAAGAAGCTGACAAGTTCACCCCTGCCCACCCCCACACGCCACCACCTGGTGACTCCATGGTGGTCGCCGCGGCAACCCCCGGTCGGTGACAGGAGCCCGGCCTGTGCTTTTACCATGCAAAGTTCGGGGCCAAGGCGAAAAAGTGCACCGCCGCGTGCAATTTCAGCTCGTCGGGAAACGCCAAGGCCGGCGCTCACTAGTGGCCATGGGCGTCGGCGTGGAGGACAACAGGCTACTTTTCCTGCGAGACTCCATCTCGGGGCGGCGTTTCCTATGCGACACTGGGGCGCAGAGGAGTGTCGTACCTGCATCGAGTGTGGACGCCCTGTCGGGCGCTCACGGCCCTCCCATGGAAGCTGCTAACGGCAGCTCTATCCGTACGTATGGCACGAGGCACACTGACATGTGTTTTAATGGACAGCGGTTCAGCTGGGATTTTGTCACCGCCGACGTGGCATTTCCCCTCCTCGGTGCAGATTTTCTTTGTGCTCATGGGCTGCTGGTGGACCTCAGGAATCGACGCCTGATTGACGCCGTCACCTTCGCTTCACACGCGTGTGCACTCAGCGATACAGGCTCCGTCAGGCTGTCCAGCATGCTCTCCAATGAGGACGTGTTTCTCCATCTTCTCTCCGAGTTCCCTGACCTCACTCAGCCCACATTCTCGTCATCTACGACCAAACATGGGGTTGAGCACCACATCGTCACCACCGGCCCGCCGGTGCACGCCCGAGCTCGACGCCTCGACCCGACCAAGCTCTCTGTCGCCAAGGCGGAGTTTGAGAACATGGAGCGCCTCGGCATCATCCGTCGCTCCAGCAGCCCGTGGGCTTCACCCCTCCACATAGTGCCTAAGCCTGGCGGTGGGTGGCGTCCATGTGGTGACTACCGTCGGCTCAATGACGCAACAACACCGGACCGCTACCCGGTCCCTCACATCCAAGATTTCTCCGCCCACCTGGCTGGGAAAGTGATCTTTTCCAAGGTGGACCTCGTCCGTGGATACCACCAGGTGCCCGTCCATCCCGCTGATGTCCCCAAAACGGCTGTGACAACTCCGTTCGGACTGTTCGAGTTCCTGCGCATGCCGTTTGGGCTTAAGAACGCCGCGCAGTCCTTCCAACGCCTCATGGACTCAGTGTTGCGGGACCTGCCTTTCCTCTTTGTGTACCTGGATGACATCCTAGTCGCTAGCAGCTCCGTGTCCGAGCACTTGTCCCACCTCAGAGCCCTTTTCGAGAGACTCAGCCTGCACGGGTTGATAGTTAACCCGGCCAAATGCCAGCTTGGTCTGAGCACCATCGACTTCCTGGGCCACCGGGTCACCAAGGACGGGGCGGCCCCCCTTCCATCTAAGGTGGAGGCCGTAGCAGACTTTCCACGCCCACACACGGCCCAGTCCCTCCGGGAGTTCATTGGCATGGTGTCCTTCTACCACCGGTTTATCCCCCGGGCTGCCGATCTCCTCCGCCCCCTATATGAGGCTCTGAAGGGCACAGCCCCCAAACACGCTGTGGACTGGTCTGCAGAGAGGGACATGGCTTTTAAGGATGTGAAGGCCGCCCTGGCTGACGCGGCGATGCTGGCACACCCTGTGTCTGGAGCGCCCATTGCCATCACGACGGATGCTTCGGACTACGCTGTCGGCGCGGTTTACGAACAGTGGGTGAGCGGTGCGTGGCAGCCGCTTGCCTTCTTCAGCCGGCAGTTGAACCTGAGAGAGCGCAAATACAGCACCTTTGATCGTGAGCTGCTTGGCCTTTTCCTCGCTATTAGGCACTTTCGTTTCCTACTGGAGGGCCGTCAGTTCACGGCTTTCGTCGATCACAAACCGCTGGTGTTCGCGATGGCCAAGGTGGCAGAGCCGTGGTCAGCCCGCCAGCAGCGACAGTTGGCCTACATCTCAGAGTTTACCACCAACGTGAGGCATGTCGCTGGGAAGTCCAACCCGGTCGCTGACTGTCTCTCCTGGGCCATCGCTGGTGCCGCCCATTTGGGACTCGACTACAGCCAGATGGCGGCTGACCAGGCCGCCGACCCAGGAGTGCAGGCATGCAGGACCGCCGACACAGGGCTGCAGTTGGAGGATGTGGCTTTCGACGACGCCGGCGCCACGCTCCTGTGCGACGTCTCTACGGGTCAGCCCCCGACGGGTCTTCGATGCAGTCCATGGGCTGTCTCACCCTGGCAGAAAGCCTTCACAGAGGCTGGTGGCGGCAAAGTTTGTCTGGCATGGACTCAAAAAGGATGTGAGGGACTGGGCTGACACCTGTGTGGAGTGCCAACGCTCCAAAGTGCTCCGGCACGTCAAAGCGCTCCTAATACCTTTCACGGTACCTGAGAGGAGGTTCGACCACGTGAATGTGGACCTGGTAGGCCCCCTACCCCCCTCCCGTGGTTTCACATACCTGCTCACCATGGTTGACAGGACCACGCGATGGCCAGAGGCCGTCCCACTTTCGTCCACGACAGCGCCTGAGGTTGCCCGAGCGTTCATCGGAACCTGGGTCGCCCGCTTTGGTACCCCATCTGACCTCTCCTCGGACAGAGGGCCGCAATTCACGTGAGCGCTCTGGGAGGAGATCGCCGCGGGTTTAGGGGTGAGGCTCCATCGCACCACAGCATATCACCCTCAGGCGAATGGATTGGTCGAGAGGTTCCATCGCTCGATGAAGGCCGCATTGCGGGCTACCCTCAAGGACGACCGCTGGGTCGACAAACTGCCTTGGGTCATGCTTGGGCTCAGGACGGCTCCCAAGGAGGACCTCCAGTCCTCATCCGCCGAACTGGTCTACGGACAGCCACTTCGGGTCCCGGGGGATTTCCTTCCCACCGCCACAGCTCCCTGGTCCGCCAGATGCCAACGGACTGCGCTGCAGGAGGAAGCCGGGGCTTTTGCACCGGCCCCCACTTCTCAGCATGGCGGCTCTCAGTCCTATGTCCCCACGGAGCTGCGGTCGGCGGAGTATGTTTTCATCCGTCACGACGCGCACCGCGGTCCCCTGCAGCTACCCTACGACGGCCCATTTCGGGTACGGGACACTGGAGATAAGCACTTTGTGGTGGAGGTTGGCAGCAGGCTGGAGCGGGTTTCTGTGGACCGCCTCAAGCCTGCTCACCTGGACTTAGACCGCCCTGTTGGTCTTGCCCTGCCCGGCGCCCCCCGGCTCTGCCCCCCTCCCCCGGCGAGCCGCCCCCTGCTTCCCCAGCCCCTCCCTTTCCCCGGCCCAGCTGTGAGGACTCTGCTGCTTCGCCTGCGGTTAACCAACCCCCAGCTCCTGTTCAGCGGAGCCGTTGGGGCAGAGAGATCCGCCCCCCTCGCCACACTGACTTTTCGTGTTAAGGCGAATTCTGGGGGGACGTGTGTAGTGGTTATGGGGCTACATAATTCCCTTATTGAGCTAGTAGGAATGTTGGTTTACAGCTGCTGTTTCCTCGGTTCGGGTTTACAGTGACACACTTCCGCTGCGCGGGTTTTTTGTCATTGTAATGGTGGAAGGAATAAGTGGTGCACGTTGTGTAGCCGAAAGAGAAAGTTGTCACGACTCCTGCTTGAGCTCCTCTACAATATCAGTGTTTAACTTGTGTGTGTGTGTAGTAGGCTATATGCAATACTCTTTTTCTTAACTAACTTAAAATAGCAAAAGTAATCATTCAACACCACTGTGTTATAAGAAGTTTAAAATATTTACTTAGAAAATATTGTTCAGTATGTAAATGCTTCGTTTTCAAATATCTTTTGAAATCTCCCAGTCAAATGCATTCACATTGAAAACATAAGGGCCCAAGAAAAGAAAATAGCCGGCAATAACCTAGCCTAATTTCAAATACCCAGTTCAAATGATGCAGGCCTGAGTGTAGCTTGTGAACGTTGTAGCCTTAAACCAATTGGCTGCTTCACCTCGCAGGCAAAAACAAAATGGCTGCTTCCCCACGCAGGCAAAAACAAAATGGCTGCTTCCCCACGCAGGCAAAAACAAAAGAACGGTACCTTTCCTCAATGGAATGTAGCCTCCAATAAACAAGGTCCAAGGCGGCGGCAGCAGGAGGAGATGTGACAAGAAGATTCACGATGGTGACGATCTCGGCAAAGTCCACCCCCCGCAACGCTGTCCGGCTCCGTCGGGGTCGTTGTTCGTCGTCCGTGTCGCAGTTTCACACAGGCTTTGCTAGGCTAGGTCGCTAGCTTGTTAGCAAAGTCCATGCAAAAGCACTCGCCACTAAGTCAGCAGCTAACTTAAACTTCTTTCGGTCTTCTTGTGCTGAGTAGTTCACTCAAAACGGACAGAAATATCACCATTAAAGTTTAGTATAAGAGTCCTGGTTGAACACTTTTACTAAAAATGGTGTCCACATTAACATAACATTTCGTATTTTTCTTTTCAGTAGACCAGACGCTTCTTCCCTCTTACTCCTTCGTCGCTCTCCCTCAACTCCCTCCCTCGCCCTTTGACCTCCAATGTGATTGGCTCATTCACCAGAGTTTGAAAAAAAAAACTAACTTCACAAAACATTTGTGTACCTCTTTCTTCCTATTCTTACAGGCATTTTTAAAGCATTTTCACATATATTATTACACAACAAATATTTAACCTTTTTAGATGCTGTATTCAGTAAAACATGGACATTACCCAATATGCATTTCTCTCATTCAGCAAAATCATAACTTCCTTGTTGGTCAATGAATCTTAACAATTTAACCGCAAATTCTATTTATTAAACTATGAAATTATTTATTCAAAATGATATCTTATAATAATGAATACATTTCAACAGGGTTACACACGGTTAGCATTAGCTGGAGTTTTGTCGACACTTCTTGCTGGTTTGGCACGTTTACAGTGGCTCATTTCGCAAGATATCTCTAAAGTAAGTCTTACAAGGCCTAATTTGTCAAAGTCTCAAAGGAAAAGCTAGGTAAAACAAGTTTCGTCAAAAAGTGGACTGGGAGCCCTCAGCCGTGCGTCCTCTACCTATATCGCATAACCGGAAGTCCCAGTCTTCACCCCATTAATACTCTCAAAGCCAAGCCCAAATCTGTGGTCTCCAGAGCTAGGGAGTTGGTGCTTGTCTCATCCAGACAACCAGAGGGGTCTTCATGTGTGGGAGGATTGGCTGGGCCAGGAGCAGACCACCCTGACCCCCTCTCTCACCCGGAGGCTGACCGGGACACCTTGGAGACCACCCTCACACCGACACAGCTCCTACAGCCGCGCTATGTGGCGGGTTGCTCTTTGTGCTGTCCAGCCGGGAGGCTGGCGTTCCGTGGAGCATACCCCGGGGCCCTGGACCCAGTACCACGGGAGTGGGGGTGTTACCCAGCCCGTCTGGAGGAGGGGGAGGAGCAGGTGGTGACAGCCCTGTGCAGGCTGCGTACCCTGGAGGAACGTTTTCAGCGCATGGAACTTTGGTTGGACAATTCTGGAGGGAAAAACTTTCAGAGTGAAACTGCACAACACTGAAAACACTGTAAATCAAGTTGACTACAAATCTTCAGAATCCCAGAATGAGTGTTCTTCAGATACTTCCGCTATGATCTAAGTTTGTCTTCGTCAAACATTTTGTTTACTGTGAAATAAAAAATCACAGGAAATGGTACAGAAGAAGGCTCACACCCATCCTGAATTTCAATTCCTCATTCCCACTACCCCTCTTTTGACACAAGAGCAAAACACATTGTGTCAACCCATTAAAAAAATGAAATTATGTTATGATTAGTTTGTATGTTAGTTGTTAGTAAACCAAAAACAATTTCGTGCAGTGAAATGAATCTGACTTTCATTTCATTCAAGCTGTCCACAAATGTTCCGAAGTCTGTAATGTTGTAAATAAACTGTCTTTAAAACTAAAACAGATGAGGGATGATAAAGATAGTTGTTGTCTCAGATCCTGAACGTTCAAATAAACCTAAATTAATAAAACCATAAGGTATCTTGTAAATCATTGAAACAATGAGCTGTTTGAAGACAAAAAAGAAATGCCCCCCACCTTAACCAAGTGAAACAACAAGAAGCCCCTTTTCAAGGCCCCAAAAAGAGGGGGGGGGGGTTCAAAGAAAAGAAACGCTCAATTAACAATACAAAGAAATTGATGTAATCAGTTAAAGCCAAATAAATCAAACCAAAAATGAGTCTTATGAGAAGGTTCAAACTCATGGTAAAAAATAACATAAACATGGCCATAGCATAAACATTTAAAACACATCACTCAGTAGGTTTCATTCATATTCAAATAAAATGTAATCGTCCTCCACACAAGAAATTGTCAAAGAAATGAATACCCTCTTTAAAAAAAAATCCTAAAATTCACACCTTAGTGTCGAAAAACAAAACAAGTTCAATTTAACACAGAGGAAAGTCAACATAAAAACAAATGAACCAATGGGTGTCTTCTAATGGAAAGAAAAACAACAACAGCTTAAACAACATAACTGTGGTTTACATTGTCCCTGTTACTCTCAAGGCAACCCCCCATCCCCCCAAGGTGTGAAGTGGGTAGGCAGTTGGTTCCCACCAGTTATTCTTAAAAATCCCAGTAACAGAAAGAAAAACAGAATAAATAAAATGAAAAATATTTCAACTGTGGCGTTGGACATAACAGAGTTCTGCGGTAACAGTTCAGAAAAGGAAATGGGGACAGGAAATCCTTTGGTTTTGGGAATTTTAAAAGAAGTGAGGACAGGAGCATTTTAAAGTGAAAAATATGCAACAGCAAAAACTTTTTCAATGCAACAAAAAAAACAAATGGATATATCACATTTTAAATGAGGCACCTCAGAAAGAAAAGAAATAGATTACTTGAAAGGATTTGAATAATCAGTGCTTCAGGTTGGTGACTTTCTAAAGGCAGTTGTTTGTCAAACAGGAACAAAAACCGGTTTGGGTCTGATAAGAATGCTAAACGAGGTGGTCTCTGAAAAACCCCTCTCACACCCCAATTTTCAGGAAAACTAAAGATTTGGAAAAGCCAAAACAAAACCTCTCCCAGCTTTTATATCCCCTTTTAAGCAACTCTCAAGGACTTGCAACTTCTAACCCCCACCTTGAAACAACACAAAATGGCCAGACGGACAAACACGGAACAAATTATGAACACATACACAGACAAGTCATGTCAAACACAAAAGTCAGTCAGGGTCAGTCAAGGTACGGTTTGGTACCAATGGTAATTCTGTCTATTTCCAATCAGACACGTTTTTTTTTTAAATTTAAAAGCTTGGAGACTCCTTCAGTCTGTTTTAATAGAAAGGCCGGCTTACCTAGCATACTCACACAGCATTCACACATCAGACTCACATCCATCCCATGCTAAATACAAGAGCCTATATTTTCCTTAATCCTCAGAACTTTGCAGTTTTATTTCCTTCAATTTATAGAACTTACAACCTACCTTCTATCTCCTACCCCTTCTTTACCAACCTGTATACATCATTCTAATCCACATTCGCATACCTTCCCCAATCACTTTCTAAAATCTTTCTTAGTTCTGTGTCTTCACTTTCCATTAGACTATTTGAATCTCTACATAGGTGTGATTCTAGTTCCAAGTGTAAAATGGCAAAAATATTACAGCTTATAAACCCATCCAACTTTCTCCCTTCCCTGTCGTGTATTGGGATATTTAGACCCCAATACTTGAGAGAGAAGCAAAGGCAGAATTGTTAGCTTACTGGGCTCGTTGCATTTAATCAGTTATTTCATTATTGACATCGTAATGAAAGGATCACCAATCTGGATCCCATGTGACCATAGGGAGGGGGGGGGGGTTCAGTTTAATGTATCTAGACCCTTGTGGTAGTTTGATTGAAGTTTACAAATATTCTTTTCAATTTGTTTAGGAAAATTGTGTAGATTACGGGGCACTCTACAATTTCCGTAGCTGTGTCCAGGCTCTTTGCAATTGAAACATTTGAATGTGCTGTTCCTCCCCTCCCCCCTGCCACGATCACCAGGCTTCACACCCGGTGGCCCCGCGCGGAGGACTCTGGTGAGCTACAGATGGGATAGATTCCTTCAATGAATTGGTTTGTTCTCATTGTAACCTGGCGCTAATTCTAGCTGTTATTTTGGATTGCAGGAGATTACATCTGTGAGCGGATTCAATTTCCCACAATTCAAAAGAACGCCAGTCAATCATAATTTCTGCATCTTGTGGAGAGTTCTCAAAAATTTCCAGTTCTTCTCTAACTAGTGCTAAAGTTTCCAAATCAAATGTGCCATTTTGTGGGAAAGACGTTGTTGTGTCCAGCAAAACTCGGACCACGACTTTGAATCAAACTGTGTTTATTGCTGCCACAGTAAATGTTATATACACGTACAGTATAGTATCAACCACGCCTTGTGTTACTGCCGTAAACCGGCTGTAGTAAAACTTAAAGCTGCAGTGTCCTAGACTACAGTCACACTGTTGTGACTTATACACAACATTCCCCCCCCCCTCTACAGAAATCACCAGAACAGTGAACATGAATGAACTGTCTCACAACTAGGTAAACTGGGTGGACTACCAGTTACCAGCGTAGCAATGTGGATTATTCTGCCACGTGACAGGCCACACTCTAACTAACCTAAACGTCAGAAGTCCGTAACATAGTCTTTCAGATAGCCTGGTGGAGCCTGAGCTCGAGCTGGCCGGGCCTCATGATCAGCTGCGGGGCCCCCACCCTCAGCTGGGTGTCCCTCTGCGGGTTCTGGCTGTGCTATGGGAAAGTCACAGTCTGCCGCCATGGAACCCCAGTTCTCCAAGGCATTGGGGTGTGTGGTGTTAGGTGGAGTTACCTTATGAAGTCGGCTGGCATGACACCGTGACCCATCAGAGAGGCGGAATGTCGCTGCACCTAGCTGACTGGTGACCTGCAGTGGTGCCGACCAGAAGGAGAGCAATTTGTGACCCAGCCGACGGACCCGGACCCAGTCCAGAACTGTGAACTGTGGCGCACCCACTTTACGCCTCCTGTCAAACCGCTGTTTCATCTGACGTTGACGGCCAGCGACCCTGCTGCTGTGCTGGACCAGCATTACCGATGCAGGTGTGGTAGCCAACTGTGCTCGCAGGCGATCCAGAGGAAGTTGGAGCTCCCGGCCTATCATGAGGTGGGCTGGTGAGCTGCCTGTGGTTGAGTGTGGTGTCGCCTGGTAGTGCAGCATGGTGTGAAGTAAAGCAGCTGAGAAAGGTAGACCGTCAGCCAGATGTGCCCTGATGCCATTTTTTAGTGTTTGGTTGAACCTTTCCACACCCCCATTTGCTTCTGGGTGGTAAAAGGCAGTGCGAATGTGGTTGATCCCTTTGTCTGCCAGGAAAGCTGCAAACTCAGCTGAGATAAACTGCGGGCTGTTATCCGTAGTGATTCTGTTAGGGATCCCCCATCTGGCGAACAGAGAGGTGAGGAAGGCAGTGACCACCTGGGTCGTGACCGAACCCACAGCGATAACTTCCGGCCACTTAGAGTGGAGGTCGTATGCCACCACAAGGAAGCGCTGACTATGCGGGACACCGTGGAGCTCCCCACAGATATCCACCTGGATGTGCTCCCATGCAGTGGCAGGCCAGTGTACTGGTTGTAGTAGGGGTGGGGCCGGCGGGCCGGTCTTCCCACTGACGAGGCAGGCTGTGCAGTCTTTTACCATGGCCTTGATGTCCCTGTCAATGCCCGGCCACCACACAAGGCTCCTGCAACGCTGCTTCACCTTCACAATGCCCAAATGACCTTCGTGGGCCATGGCCAGGATACGTGCCCGCAGGCCGACAGGGACCACTGTGCAGAGCCCCCGAGCCACGCAGACATCATGCCAACAGGACAGCTCCTCCCTGACCCTCCTGTTCGGTACCAGCTCCTCAGGGACCGTCAGGGGCCAGCCCTCCCGGATGAAGGTATGCAGTTGGGAGAGGAGGGGGTCCGCCTCCGAGGCAAGCTGGAGGTCCTGGAGAGAAACTGCAGCTTGGAGTGGGGCGTGCAACATCTGAATGAGGTCTGGCTCCGTTAGGTCTGGGCCTGAGTCTGGTGCGGGGCCAGGGCAAGCTCTGGAAAGAAGGTCTGCCACTACGTTATCCCGACCTGGGGTGACCTGAGGGGAGAAGTCGTACTGCTGGAGCCTCTCGGACCAGCGGTGGACCCGCAGCGGTTTGTGTCCTGACCCCGACGAAGCTACTAGGGACGTAAGGGCCTGGTGGTCAGTCCGCAGCGTGAAGTGCCTCCCATACAGGTACATGTGCCAACGCTCACACGCCCACACACATGCCAATGCCTCCCGCTCCCCCACAGAGTATTTCTGTTCAGCCGCAGTGAGTGAGCAAGAGGCGAATGCAACAGGGCGCTCGGTGTCGTGCTGGAGCTGGGACAGCACAGCGCCCACTGCTGTGTTGGAGGCATCACAGGTCACTTTAGTGGGGCTGTTAATGTCAAAATGTGCCAGCACCGGGGGAGATGTAAGCTGTTCCTTAAGCTGGCGCACAGCTGCAGAGCAGGCCGGGGTCCATGTCCAGGCCGCATCCTTTTTTAGGAGTTCCCGTAGTGGGGTTGTGGTTGAAGAATACTGAGGCAGGAAGCGCAAGTAATAGGCCGTCATACCCAGGAAAGAAGCGAGCTGGGTCGAGCATGTGGGTTCAGGGAGGCGTTGTATTGCCTCCACATTAGAAAGGAGCGGGCTGACGCCATCAGCAGTCAGGCGGAAACCCACAAACTCGATGGCGGGTACTGAGAAGGTGCACTTCTCGCCATTCAGCGTGAGATTGTGGCTGGCGAGGACATTGAGCACCCTAGTGAGGCGCTCATCATGGACGGCTGCAGTCGGGCCGTGCACCACAATGTCATCCAGGTAGATGACCACCCCAGGAATGCCGGCAAATATGGTGGACATAATTTTCTGAAAGCAACTGGGGGCAGAGCTGAGGCCGAATGGCATACGTGTGTAGCGGTAAACCCCAGTGTGTGTCACAAAGGCAGTGAGGTCACGGCTGTCTGGGTGTAGTGGGACCTGCAGGTAGCCCTGGCGGAGGTCGAGTTTTGAGAACACGGAGGAGCCGTGAAATTTGGCCGTCAACACCTCTACTGTCGCTAGTGGGTACTTATCCAGAATCACCGCCTTGTTCACTGACCTGAGATCGATGCATGGACGCAGCCCTCCTGACTTTTTCTTTGCCACCACCAGGTTGGAGATCCAGGGCGATGCGTCCACGCGCTCGATTATGCCTGCATCTAGCAGCTTCCCCAGTTCAGCAGTTACGTCGTCACGCAGGGCAAGAGGTAGGCGGCGCAGAGGCTGGATGACTGCGTGCACCTCAGGATTCAGGAGGGGCTGGTGGTTAAAAGCAGTTAGGCAGCCCAGGCCGCTGAACAGAGAAGGCCAACGCTGCTGCCATGACAGGCCTACAGCCAGGATGGTACAGCCAGCATTGTCCATGAGAGAGAACCAAGTCACAGAACAAATCCAGACCCATAAGGTTAGCTCCATGATGGGACACCTGGAAAGTGAATGAGGTGAGGGCTTTGGTCCCATTCCGAATTGAAAAGTCTACGGTACCCACCATACCAATCTTGGAATTGGCATAGCCGTACAGGTCCTCCGCATCAGTCCTGATGTGCCGCAGGGGAAAAAAACGTCAGACTGTGGACACGTTCAGTAACGACTTTGAAGCCCCTGTGTCTAGCAGGAGCGGCAAACACACCCCGTCCAATTCCACGGTGCACCACTTGAAGGGCCGGGCCTGGGAGCTTACTGAATGGATGGTCGTTGGCGCCGGTGGGCGGGAAACACTTTGCATTTGAGGGGAAGCAGCAGGGTTGGAATGACAAACCCTCGCAAAGTGGTTTAACTTGCCGCAACGTGAACATGTCTGTCCTTTGGCCGGGCAGGTAGGGCTACGGGTGGGGTGATTTGAAGAGCCGCAATTACTACATGCCGTGCATGTTGGCGCTCTCTGGCTCCCAGCAAAATTCACCTCTGCGTTGCTCACCTCGGGTTCAGGTGGAGTCGAGGCGGGCTGTACAGTCTGTGTTGCCAGCATGGATAGTGGGGAACATGCTAATTGAGATGCTAATCCAGCTGCAGACTCCACCTGGAATGCTGTTTCCAATGCCTTCGACAGAGTCAAATCATCAGGGGACATGAGCAGTTTCTCTCTGACTTTATGGTTATTGGTGTGTTCTGCCAGCTGGTCCCTTATTAGTTCATCTTCCAGAGCCCCGAATTTACAAAGGCTAGCCAGACCCCTCAAGTCAGCTATGTAGTGATGTACTGACTCACCCGCGCGCTGCTGGCGCTGACGGAAAACAGTGCGCCGGAGTATGACGCTCTGTGGAGCGGCAAAATGTCCAGCGAGCTTAGCAACACAAGCCGCGTATGTTGGAGTGGATCCGAGCGTCCTAAAGATCCGCTGACCCTCGCTGCCCAAGCTGTGTATCAGCAGGGCTCTCTGCCATGAGTCTTCTGCGTCCACCAAACCCGCAGCCACGATGAATGTCTCGAACGATTCATGCCAGCGAGTCCAAGGAACCAGTGGTTCGCCGGGTAGAGCCAGGAAGGGAGAGAGAGGCGTGAGTGAAAACTCCATCTTCGTCGCCAATGTTGTGTCCAGCAAAACTCGGACCACGACTTTGAATCAAACTGTGTTTATTGCTGCCACAGTAAACGTTATATACACGTACAGTATAGTATCAACCACGCCTTGTGTTACAGCCGTAAACCGGCTGTAGTAAAACTTAAAGCTGCAGTGTCCTAGACTACAGTCACACTGTTGTGACTTATACACAACAGACGTATGTGCTCTCCACAATTTTGTCTGTGACACCACAGCCGAAGACAATGCAGCTACCATTGCTTTTGACGGTCCATGTAATTCCATCGTACTGCAGGGTAAAACTTAAGTTTCCAGAAAAGAAAAGGAGCGGAATAGCAGAAAGGAGAAACCATAGAAGGCCCAAACATACAAAGACAGGATCCTCTGACTCACAGACACATTAGACAGAGATGAGCTCACAGAAATGTTTTGCCTTGTTACCAAAACATTGCGCGTCTTTCCCTTGTTATGACCACATTACCATAACCGTCCATTACCGCATTGACATCGCGGGCTGTGACCTCAGTTAACACAGCATAAGGCCTTTACTTTTAATCCGAAACCAATTTTGATAGGCATAAGCTTTGTTGCTGAACAACTATGACCGAGCTGGCCTATGTGGAGCCTGCTCCAGACACGATCACGGGTTTTTAAGGAATCCGGCCCAACCCAACCTACCCTATTGTTTTAAAACACAGAACATATAACACAAAAGAAACTGCTGTAGAGGAGCTCAAGCAGGAGTCGTGACAACTTTCTCTTTCGGCTACACAACGTGCACCATTTTTCCTTCACCATTACAACAACACAAAAACCCGCGCAGCGGAAGTGTATCACGGTAAACCCGAACCGAGAAAACAGCAGCGGTAAACCAACGTTCCTACTAGCTCAATTAGGGGAATTATGTATCCCCATAACCACTACCCATGTCCCCCCAGAATTCGCCTTAATATGAAAAGTCAGTGTGGCAAGGAGGGCGGATCTCTCTGCCCCCACGGCTCCACTGAACAGGAGCTGGGGGCTAGTTAACCGCAGGCAAAGCAGCAGAGTCCTCACAGCTGGACCGGGGAAAGGGAGGGGCTGGGGAAGCAAGGGGTGGCTCGCCGGGGGAGGGGGCAGGGCCGGGGGTGCCCCCGCCGTGGGGGCAGGGCCAGACCAACAGGGCGGTCTAAGTCTAGGTGAGCAGGCTGGAGGTGGTCCACAGAAACCCGCTCCAGCCTGCTGCCAACCTCCACCACAAAGTGCTTATCTCCAGTGTCCCGTACCCGAAATGGGCCGTCGTAGGGTGGCTGCAGGGGACCGCGGTGCACGCCGTGACGGATGAAAACATACTCCGCCGACGGCAGCTCCGTGGGGACATAGGACTGAGAGCCGCCATGCTGAGAAGTAGGGAACGGTGCAAAAGCCCTGGCTTCCTCCTGCAGCGCAGTCCTTTGGCAGCTGGCGGACCAGCGAGCTGTGGCGGTGGGAAGAAAATCCCCCAGGACCCGAAGTGGCTGTCCGTAGACCAGTTCGGCGGATGAGGACTGGAGGTCCTCCTTGGGGGCTGTCCTGAGCCCAAGCATGACCCAAGGCAGTTTGTTGACCCAGCGGTCATCCTTGAGGGTAGCCCGCAATGCGGCCTTCATCGAATGATGGAACCTCTCGACCAATCCATTAGCTTGAGGGTGATACGCTATGGTGCGATGGAGCCTCACCCCTAAACCCGCGGCGATCTCCTCCCAGAGCGCTGATGTGAATTGCGGCCCTCTGTCCGAGGAGAGGTCAGATGGGGTGCCAAAGCGGGTGACCCAGGTTCCGATGAACGCTCGGGCAACCTCAGGCACTGTCGTGGACGAAAGCAGGACAGCCTCTGGCCATCGTGTGGTCCTGTCGACCATGGTGAGCAGGTATTTGAAACCACGGGAGGGGGGTAGGGGGCCTACCAGGTCCACATTCACGTGGTCGAACCTCCTCTCAGGTACCGTGAAAGGTATCAGGGGCGCTTTGACGTGCCGGAGCACTTTGGAGCGTTGGCACTCCACACAGGTGTCAGCCCAGTCCCTCACATCCTTTTTGAGTCCATGCCAGACAAACTTTGCCGCCACCAACCTCTGTGAAGGCTTTCTGCCAGGGTGAGACAGCCCATGGACTGCATCGAAGACCTGCCGCCTCCAAGCAGTCGGAACGACGGGTCGGGGCTGACCCGTAGAGACGTCGCACAGGAGCGTGGCGCCGGCATCGTCGAAAGCCACATCCTCCAACTGCAGCCCTGTGACGGCGGTCCTGCATGCCTGCACTCCTGGGTCAGCGGCCTGGTCAGCCGCCATCTGGCTGTAGTCGAGTCCCAAATGGGCGGCACCAGCGATGGCCCGGGAGAGACAGTCGGCGACCGGGTTGGACTTCCCAGCGACATGCCTCACGTCGGTGGTAAACTCTTGAGATGTAGGCCAACTGTCGCTGCTGGCGGGCTGACCACGGCTCTGCCACCTTGGCCATCGCAAACACCAGCGGTTTGTGATCGACGAAAGCCGTGAACTGACGGCCCTCCAGTACGAAACGAAAGTGCCTAATAGCGAGGAAAAGGCCAAGCAGCTCACGATCAAAGGTGCTGTATTTGCGCTCTCTCCGGTTCAACTGCTGGCTGAAGAAGGCAAGCGGCTGCCACGCGCCGCTCACCCACTGCTCATAAACCGCGCCGACAGCGTAGTCCGAAGCATCCGTCGTGATGGCGATGGGCGCTCCAGACACAGGATGTGCCAGCATCGCCGCATCAGCCAGGGCGGCCTTCACATCCTTAAAAGCCTTGTCCCTCTCTGCAGACCAGTCCACGGCGTGTTTGGGGGCTGTGCCCTTCAGATCCTCATATAGGGGGCGGAGGAGATCGGCAGCCCGGGGGATGAACCGGTGGTAGAAGGACACCATGCCAATGAACTCCCGGAGGGACTGGGCCGTGTGCGGGCGTGGAAAGTCTGCAACGGCCTCCACCTTAGATGGAAGGGGGGCCGCCCCATCCTTGGTGACCCGGTGGCCCAGGAAGTCGATGGTGCTCAGACCAAACTGGCATTTGGCCGGGTTAACTATCAACCCGTGCAGGCTGAGCCTCTCGAAAAGGGCTCTGAGGTGGGACAAGTGCGGTCCGGTGTTGTTGCGTCATTGAGCCGACGGTAGTCACCACATGGACGCCACCCACTGCCAGGCTTAGGCACTATGTGGAGGGGTGAAGCCCACGGGCTGCTGGAGCGACGGATGATGCCGAGGCGCTCCATGTTCTCAAACTCCGCCTTGGCGACAGAGAGCTTGGTCGGGTCGAGGCGCCGAGCTCGGGCGTGCACCGGCGGGCCAGTGGTGACGATGTGGTGCTCAACCCCATGTTTGGTCGTCGATGACGAGAATGTGGGCCGAGTGAGGTCAGGGAACTCGGAGAGAAGATGGAGAAACACGTCCTCGTTGGAGAGCATGCTGGACAGCCTGACGGAGCCTGTATCGCTGAGTGCACATGCGTGTGAAGCGAAGGTGACAGTGTCAATCAGGCGTCGATTCCTGACGTCCACCAGCAGCCCATGAGCACAAAGGAAATCTGCACCGAGGAGGGGAAATGCCACGTCGGCGGTGACAAAATGCCAGCTGAACCGCTGTCCGTTAAAACACATGTCAGTGTGCCTCGTGCCTTACATACGGATAGAGCTGCCGTTAGCAGCTTCCATGGGAGGGCCGTGAGCGCCCGACAGGGCGTCCACACTCGATGCAGGTACGACACTCCTCTGCGCCCCAGTGTTGCATAGGAAACGCCGCCCCGGGATGGAGTCTCGCAGGAAAAGTAGCCTGTTGTCCTCCACGCCGACGCCCATGGCCACTAGTGAGCGCCGGCCTTGGCGTTTCCTGACGAGCTGAAATTGCACGGGGAGGTGCACTTTTTCGCCTTGGCCCCGAACTTTGCATGGTAAAAGCACAGGCCGGGCTCCTGTCGCCAACCGGGGGTTGCCGCGGCGACCACCATGGAGTCACCAGGTGGTGGCGTGTGGGGGTGGGCAGGGGTGAGCGCGGACGCGCAGTGCTGCTGTTGGCTGGCCAGGAAGAACTTGTCAGCTTCTTCAGCTAGCTTGCGGCAATCGGTAATGCTGGTGTTAGCCAAAGCGACCCGCACCTGAGCAGGCAGTTGTCGCAGAAACAGTTGGACAAAGAGGAAATCAGGTGTGTGCGCCAGTCCCAGCAGATTCAGCATTTTGTCCATGAGCTCGGATGGCTTGCTGTCACCCAAGCCTTGCAGAGAAAAGAGACGGTGGGCCCTCTCGGCGTCGGAAAGTTCAAAAATCTTCAAGAGGTGATCTTTGAGCCCCTTGTATTTGTCTGCCGCCGGAGGATTTGTAATGCTACGTTAGGACCAAAGGCGGCGAGAGAGTTGGCGCCGCTTTGTTCGCCGGAGTTTGGCCGCCAGCTCCGCCAGGTGTGTTCAAACAGAACGCGAATTCGCTGTGTTGACGTCACAACAAGCAGTCTAGTTACACCAACGCCGCTAGCAAGTTTGCTAGACCGCACACAACAAATACCACTCACGAGCAGTTTGTGTTTACTTGTGATCATCATGGATGAGCGACAGAGATCAGTTGCGGTGGCTCTGCCTTATATCAACTTGCGCCGCCGAAACCGGCGTCAGCGTTCGGTTTGGGTTCATAGCGTAAACCGGAGACGTGCCCAGCTTGGCGAATTTCACCGGAATTCTGGGTAGGGGGCGTGTATTCTTTCCCAACATGAAGGCGGGTTCTAACCCTACTTGAAGGTGATTGGCTGTCGCCTGGCGAAATATTCGCCCGAGTTGGACATTTTTGAACTCCCGCGAAGGCGCGTTCGTCGCTCGATTCGCCCAATTCGCGCCGCCCGTAATTTCGCCGCGAATTATTCCCGCCCATTCGCCTCCTCCCATTGACTTTGCATGCATTCGCGCCGCCCAAAAAATTCGCGCCGCCTTTGGTCTGAACGTAGCATAAGGAGACTCACTACTCTAGCTGCAATCGAACACCCGAGCGCCGATACCACGTAGTAGTATTTAGTAGCGTCGTCTGTTATTTTGCGGATAGCAAACTGCGCTTCCGCCTGGGCGAACCACGTCGTTGCCGATGACTCCCAGAACTCTGGCAATTTGAGAGAAACCCCGTTGATTTCGTCAACCATGTTCGTTCGAAAGATTGTCTCTGATAACTACCAAGTGACAAACGTCAGGGTCACCAGTGTAGAGGAGCTCAAGCAGGAGTCGTGACAACTTTCTCTTTCGGCTACACAACGTGCACCATTTATTCCTTCACCATTACAACAACAACACAAAAACCCACGCAGCGGAAGTGTGTCACGGTAAACCCGAACCGAGAAAACAGCAGCGGTAAACCAACGTTCCTACTAGCTCAATAAGGGGAATTATGTAGCCCCATAACCACTACACTGCCAGTAATAAACAAGGCTCAAACTCCCAAAATGTAGGTTCGAAACAAACGTACCCCCAAATCCAATGTTTTAGACGAGATCAAATTACCTGAAAATGGAGTCCTGCAGCAACAAGGCAGGCTAGTAATGTGGCCGAAAACGCAGTTTACAAAAAAAGGATTTTAAGAGCAGTTTGGAATCCTCGTCGCCATCTGTAGTGGAATTTTAAAAGAAGTGAGAGCCCAGTTTCTTAATGAACAGATCAGAAAGGTTTATTCAGAGATAGAAAAGACATACATTTACCTCTCCCAGCTTTTATATCCCCTTTTAAGCAACTCTCAAGGACTTGCAACTTCTAACCCCCACCTTGAAACAACACAAAATGGCCAGACAGACAAACACGGAACAAATTATGAACACATACACAGACAAGTCATGTCAAACACAAAAGTCAGTCTGGGTCAGTCAAGGTGCGGTTTGGTACCAATGGTAATTCTGTCTATTTCCAATCAAATTGTCATGAAATGTATTGTTTTATCAATGTCAGTACAAGTTTCCCACTAGCTCAACCTAAGCTTCTCCTTAAAGAAAACTACAACTCCAATGGTTTCCACACTGAGCCCTCCCCTTCCTCCATTGTAATTGACGCACCTTTGCCTGACCCTTTTGTTGTGAACGTATAAATACCAGTGTTGGAGCACAAAAGCTCTCTCTTTCTCCTGTATACCTGGCCAGAGGTAAATGTGTGTCTCTTCTATCTCTAAATAAACCTTTCTGATCTGTTCATTAAGAAACTGGGCACTCACTTCTTTTAAAATTCCACTACACCAGCATGTGGGGGAGATTCATGGAGTGATGTTGAGTTGATCGTGCAGAAAAATTAAAACATTCAGTCAGTTTCTGCAGGCTGGTGCAATCAGTCGGGTATTTATTTGCTGGTACCGACTACCATTTCAGGCAAGAAAAATAATGACAGTAAACAGGAAACAAACCCACAGATTTTGGGCCATTCACAAGCACAGAATAAAACTCAATTTCAGCTCCCTGTATGAATGAAAAATGTTACAATGCTGGTGAAGAACCTCTTAACTGATCAGTTTATATTGGATTAACTAGGAAAATCTGTAAAAGGCATTATGTGTGTTCTTCCCTTGTAGGGCCTTCACATAGTTTCACACCATTCAAGCTTGCCACTGTTCGAAAGCACTGTTTCTCATCCAGCTGCTGTCTGAGATGCTAAAAGGGTCCCCGGCAGGAAGGAGTTACTGTTCATTGCGCGTCTTGACGATAAGAACAGTCCCAACTGCGACACCCAGCACCCCTAGAGTGACGCCAGCTCCACAGAATATATCAGGTCCAAAGATGGGAGGCCTGGGCTTCAGCTCTGTGGAGGGTAAGGAGAAGAAAACGTCTGAGTCATCACTGACCGAAACTACACAAACGACAACAAAAGTGAAACTGGGACTCGTAACAGCTTCAGGAAAGTAGGCTGATCACCCCAGGTTGCCGTTATAGGTTGCTCCAGGGCTGTGTGCTCCACGGTGCAGCTGTAGACATCTCCCTTACTCGGGGTAAAAGTCAGGGTGGAGAACTGGTGGAAAGTCCCATCATCATTGAGATAGTGGCGACTCAGAGATGCCCCTTCTGCCACCGGGTGGCCATTCTTGACCCAGTGAACTTGGATGGAAGCGGGGTAGAAACTATTCACAAAGCAGATGAGGCTGTTCTCTCTCCCGAGCTCTATTTCATCCAGCGAGTAGATGGTGCTCTCGGGGGCATCTTGATGGTTGTGGTGTCCGTGTTCGTGGGTCGGGGTAGGATGTGAAGCGATGGTGCCGAGAGACAGACATTGAAAGTTAGGAGACCTTTCAGTTGTCACTGAGGAAAACCCATAAGTGGGATAACTGCAAAGACTTTCTCTTACCTTTTTGCCCAGGTGGATTTTTCTCTTCTGCTATTATATATATGAGTAGTTCTTCACAATACGTCTTATATTTCAAAGCAATGTGAAATTGTGTTGTTGGATCAAAAGCAATTGAAGATTGGTCAAATAGTGGGGGCAGGGTGACAACAACCTTCATTGCCCGGAAATCCACATAGTAAATCTGCTCATCGTCAAGCATCGCATGTATTTCACTTCCATTCGAATAACAGCTGATGAGATACTGAAGTTCATGGAAAGCTAAAAAAACAAACAAACCCAAAAACAACAGAAATAGAGGAAAATTACGAAGTAATTCTTTTTAGAATTATTTATTAAAGCCCCAATTATCACCAAAAGGGTCTCACAACAAGACAAACTTCTGTTCATTTTAGCTTTATTACAAATTTACTAGATTTGATTTATAGGGTGGGGTAGGGTGGTTCGATAGTTGAGTTACTATTAATCTAACCTCAAGAAACTCAGGACAGAATGTTGCTGGAGTTATGTATGTTTAAGCCAAAACAGGCAAGAGTTACTTTAAAGGCCTATTCTTACTTTGTGCAGGGACACAGCAGAAGCTGAGAATCAGGGCGGCGATGGAAAAGCACTTCATGACCTCTCAGGGCTGGAAGATGGTTGCTCGTGAAGACGACGAGGAGAAGTTCCCGTGTGAGCAGTCAGGAAACAAACCGGTGACCATGTCACGCACTTGTACCTAAAACATCAGAGACAATGATGAATATGGAATGAGGTACCAAAACCCTCACATGGCCACCGCCCGCAAACGTCACATATTTGATATCATTGACTCTGTCAGGCTGGGCTCTTGTGTATATGGTATGACTGGTTTGGCTGGAGATAATTCTCTGCACTGCAATCTGCTTCCACATGTACTACATGCACATAGAGGACATTATTGTCACTGGCGAGAAACATAATCTCAGGAAATAGGTGAACAACACAAATCAAGTTATACAGTGCGGTGGTGTTCATTGCAGAATTGACATTTGAGCCTGCCGGAGGTGTTTGTTGGGGCTTTTTTTTTTGTGAGAAACGTCCTTGGTTGTATCACAAGGAGAGTTATCAGATCATGTATGCTGGTGAAAGTAATGGCAATACCATCAAGGAGTTTATTTCTCAAGCACGAGGCTGAGACATGCACCCGCATACTCAAATCAAACGCCGCATGATGGTAAACACAGCTGTTTTATGGGTGGGGGAAATCCCCCTATCATATCTCAGATTCAAGATTCTGTATTTCTTACGTCTTATTATACAAGTACAGGAGAGTACAATTCTCGTGTTTCGGCTCCTCAACACTGCAGCAACAATCGTAATAAAATACCAACAAAACAGAACAAAAAAAAAAGCAGTAATAATAATAAATAGTGTGTGGTGTATGTAAGGTGCTGTGAGTGTGTGTGTGTGTGTGTGTAACCCAGGTCAAGTTAACCCAGGTTAAAATAACCTACATATAATTACAGTTGAATCATGATAAATAAATGTAACCGAGGGTTTGTAGATGTCGCCTATACGGTATGAAACTATAAAATAACAAATACGGAGGCTCCACTTTCACACGAGGACCACTTTACTGGGATTCTTCCCCGACAGAACTCCACAGCAACAACACGGCGTACAACACTCCCGCTCTCTCTTCAGCCTTCAAAATAAGAGCTCAAGGCATATACTGTGGCAACAGCTTATAACAGGAACTTAAAATCACTAACAGGCAAGTCCAGAAAAATAGGTTACATAACTCCCCTCCCACAAAAAGAAACGTCCTCGTTTCAAAACAGTAACACTATAAGTGCAAAAACACAGGCTTGTCCAAAACATTATCAACCTGTCCTCCTAAATATACATATATATATATATATAGCAGAAAACACACCCGGACACCAAAAAAGTGCATATCAATCTGCGAACCCCAGAAGTAACCCAACACCATAAAACAAAATCTTAACAATAACATTATGCATGTTACCCCTCACCTCACTGCACAGTCTCAATAAAGTATGCCGCACTATTCCCCATGTACACCAGACACTTCTGATACACCATAGCATCCAGACATACTATATACATATGAGAAGAAAATGTATCATCACAGTAAAAAAACATGTCAAGTGACCTCGACAACATTCAACAGAAATTCCAACAGTCATATTTACTTGTCTGTGCTGTTTTTTTTTTTTCAAAAACAGCTAACTAAACATGACAAAGTCCTTGAAACGAAGTGGTTTTCTCACAGTCCTCCCAGAACGAGAAACAGTCTGTAGTGGCTCACTGGTGCCTGTAATCTGAACAGTCCCTGTGTCACCAGAGGCCAGCGGCTCCTCAGCCACAAAGTCCCTCTCTGGCGACCCCTCATCCAGCAGCGAGGGAGCATGAAGAGGAGAAGCCGGCAGGCTAACTGAAAAACCAGCAGCCACCGGTAGTGTGTATGGTTTCAGTCTATCATAATGGACGACCTGCCCCTGTCCATCAAAGTCCAAAGGGCTGCCAATATGATAGGTGAGTCCAGGTTCCCCCTCAGAGCCCAACACAGACAGGACCCTGTAGGGCCCCTTCCAGTGGGGAGCAAGTTTCATACGGTCCTCTGTCGGATTATGCAGCCATACCAGATCCCCTTCTGCATACGGCTGGTGACGGACCGTTCCATCATAGTACAACTTCTGCTTCTCGTGAGTGTCAGCACCACCCTACCTGGCACCAGCAAAAGCAGTCTCTAGCCTCTCTGCCAGAGAGGCCACAATGTCAGCATGAGAAAGAGGTAAGTCCGAACGCACCAACTGAGATGGCACCAACACATGAACTGGAACACGAGCCTCCCGTCCGTGAGTTAGATAATACGGAGTGTAGTTGGTGCAGGCATGAACAGATGTGTTTTAGGTGAAAGTCACCTGTTTCAGATAATCGTCCCCCTCACCACCACAGGCGAGCAATGATTTGGCCAGCTGGTCAATGAGGGTGCGATCAAAGCGTTCAACCATTCCGTCTGACTTGGTATTATAAGGTGTAGTGCGTGTTTTCTTAATTCCCAGGAGCTGACACAGTCTTTGAATAATCTCAGCTTCAAATTGCCGGCCCTGATCACTGTGGACCACTTCAGGAACGCCATGCACCAGCACATAGTATTCAAACAAACACTGTGCTACTGACTGGGCTGTTTGGTTAGGGAGAGCATACAGATTCACATACTTGGTAAAGTAGTCTTCCACTACTAACACATATCTGTTTCCCTTAGAAGTCACTGGCAGTTCAAGGATGTCAGTTGCCACTCTCTGGAATGGCCGAGTTGCTCGGACGCTCCCCATCGGTGCACGATGCTTAGGCACCGGGGCCTTGCGGGTTTGACATGGGATGCACTGCTCACACCACCGTTGAATATCTTTGAACATGAAAGGCCAGTAGCAAGTTTTCCTTGCATGTTCCCACACTCGTTCCACTGAGAAATGTGCCGATGCAAAGCCCCCATGCAGATGCTGCAGCACATCAGGGATAACCGAGGAAGGCATGACAACCTGACACAGAGCATCTCCGGTGAGGGGAGAGTTCACCGCCCTGCAGAGTAGTCCATTAACAACACAGAGGTGGGGATATTCAGTCCATAATTTTCTAAGCCACCGGGAGCTACCTCTCATCCGCCCCTTAGGTGGCTGAGAACCACTCCTCTCCATCCAGTTCAATACCTGCCTAATATCTGGGTCAGCCCGTTGTAGCTCCCTCATTTCCATTCCATCATGTGAAAGTGCATGCATGAAAGACAAATCCTGCACCTCACTGCTCCTCTCCACACGCTGTTCCCCTGCCTTGAAGTCAGAGGTCTGGGGGTTCCCCGTGGGTGCTCCAAGCAGCTGAGTGTCTGTTTGGGGAACACTTAGCCCTTCCTCCGAGCCTATGACATTCACTTGTTTTGGCTGCCGCGTGGTGACATTTACCACCCTGGGCTCGGGGTCCTGAGGACGCCGTGAGAGAGCATCAGCATTAGTATGCCGTTGCCCGTCCTTGTGCTGTATAATCCAGTTATAAGGGTCTAGTTCCAATACCCATCTCGCTCTGCGTCCCGTGGGATCCTTGTCAATAGACATGCCGCGCAGTCCCAGCAGAGGCTTGTGATCAGTTACGATGGTAAAGGCAGCTGATCCAATGTAATGTCCGAATTGGCGTATAGCCCACACTACAGCCCACAGTTCTCTGTCAAATGTAGACCAACGCCGTTCCGGGGAAGTGAGCGATTGGCTAGCGTATGCCACCACTCGCTCCAGTCCGTCCCTGTCCTGAGCCAATACAGCCCCAACTGCTTCCATGGAGGCATCCGTGTACACTTTTTCTAAAATTTATTTCTGATTTTTCCCTTTTTTCTCCCAATTTAGTGGCCAATTGATCCCTATTTTAATTCAAACACCCACCCTCGTATTGCATGCGTTCGCCAACTGCCTCTCTCCGGCCGGCAGTCTCGAAGGAAAGCGCCTCCCCACTTTCGTGACAAGGCGAATCCAAGCCGAACCACTGTTTTTCCGACACACACAGAGACGCATTCACATGACGAAAACAAGCCGACTCCGCCCCCCTCCCGAAGACAGCGTTGCCAATGATTGCTGCTTCATCGAGTCCGGCCATAGTCGGATCTGACGAGACCGGGGCGCGAACCCCAGTCCCCAGTGGGCAACTGCATCGACACCAAGCCGATGCTTAGACCGCTACGCCACCGCGGACTACACATCCGTGTACACTTTAAAGGGGATGTCAACGTCAGGCATGGTGACAACCGGAGCAGATGAAAGCACCCCTTTCAGGTACTCAAAGGCTGTGTTACAGTCAGTTGTCCATCTGAAAGGTGTGTCTTTGCAGGTGAGGCGGTGCAGAGGAGCTGCACGCTGGGCAAAGTCCTTAACAAAGCGTCTGTAGTAAGAGCAAAGGCCCACAAATGCTCTCACGTCGGTTGGATTCTGTGGTGTGGGCCAGGTTCTGACTTTATCTGTTTTGAGGGTCGGGCTGTAAGCCGTGGCGAGAAACAACATGTCCCAGGAACACTACATGATCTCGAGCCAGGTGACACTTCTTAGAATTCAGCCTGAGGCCGGCTGCCTGAATCCTGGAGAAAACTTCGCGCAGACTGGAGAGATGGTCCTCAAAGGTGGGGCTGTATATTAGAATGTCATCGAGGTACACCATACACACCTGCCATGGGAGTCCTCTGAGCACCAGCTCCATCATGCGCTGGAATGTTGCAGGTGAGTTAGTATGGCCCATTAGCATCGACCGCCACTGATAGAGGCCCCGGCCCATTGTGAAGGCAGTTTCTCCCTGTCTCCCTCAGCGACCTCGACCTGCCAGTATCCATTAGAGAAGTCCAACGTGCTGAACCACAGGGAGCCCGCCAGTGCATCCAGGGTCTCGTCCACCCTGGGGAGAGGATGAGAGTCTTTCACGGTTATACTGTTCAGGCGACGATAATCAATGCAGAACCTCCACTCACCATTCTTCTTCTTTACGAGGACAACAGGCGAGGCCCAGGGGCTGCAGCTTTCCTCAATTACCCCGCCAGCCAGCAGGGCGGCCACCTGCCTGTCTGTTTCCTCTCTCTTTTCTGGTGAAGTCCGGTAGGCGCGCCGCTGTAGAGGAGGATGATCACCGGTCTTGATGTGATGTTGGATAACTGCATTTCCCAGTCCCTCCTTTTGATGTGCTGAATATCTCCTGATGCTCTGCCAGCAGTGCAGCCAGTTGTGCTTTCTGTTGCTGACTAGCGGGAGACTCCTCCAGTGACACAAAAGGCACATCACTGGATGAAATGGCAGAGACAGTCTCCGTCAGAACCTGTGGGAGTGACACGATTTCAGGCTTATCCACAGAGATAAACTCCCCCAGGTGCATGCCTTCCCTCAGTATAATGTCCTGATTTGTAGGGTTCAACACACGGGCTGTGGTAACCCCGTCTTTCACAGATGTCACTGTGTGAGCTATGACACACTCACTTTTGCCTTTGAGGTTGGGTGATAAGTAGCCCACAAAGTCAGGGAGCTGGTCAACGGGCCCAGGTGGGGACACACTCACAGGCATCAGCGTCTCGCTGAGGGGGGGCAGTGTCATGACAGTGGCGATGGAAACATTACAACACTCAGGAATCAGGTCTTTGCCACTCAGAAGTGGAAGTACAGTGTCCCATAGGTGCAGTTTGCCACGGGCATAATCCAGGAGGGCGTGATTTGTGACAAGAAAGTCCAGGCCCAGCAGCGCTGTTTGTGTGGACTCCCTAATGACGTGGAAAACATGCTGCCGGGAGGTCTTCCCCAGACGCAGTGTGACTGTTATGGTACCCAGTGTGTCAAGCATCTGTCCATTCACTGCCCGCGCAGCAATAAAGTCCGCTGTTAGGGGTCGCTTGTGCAGGGCTGGAACAGACATGCGGAAATTGTCACTGATAAACGACTCGTTTGCCCCTGAATCGACCAATATGTTAATTTCAGTCCCTTCGATGCTTCCCCTCACGTATGAGGTTCGCTGCTCTGTCTTGACATTACTCGTGGAGGGGATAAACATTCCTCCCTCCAGAGGGCCCATAGGCTCTGTAGCTGGTGTTTGGGCCGCAACATCAGCTACATCTCTTTTTCCCGACTGGTTTGCTGAGTCTTCCCTCTTGGAGGAGAGAAAATGCACGCCTCGCCGTGTCTGTATTTCCTTATTAGAGGGGCTCCTAGCAGGTCTGGGACCCCGCCAACTTGGGGAGTTGGCTCGGTTGTTGCAGGGGGTCCAGTAGTCCTGTTTCTCCCTGGGGCCTCCTTCTGCTCGCCGCTCGCGCCAGCCACGGTCAGGTGAACGCCCTCTCTGTTCACCCCACGGGCGAGACTGACAGGCCTGCTCCCCACAAGTACACTGACACTGACCTCCACATACTGGGTGAGGGGCTTTCCGTTCATCTCTCCACCGGCTGGATCACAGTCGGTTGTTTTCCTCTGCCATTTTTTTAATTTTCATCCTCATTTCCCTCATATCCGCAGTAAGTCTATCCATAACTCTGTACAAACCACCCCCATCAGATATGGAGTGCGCCATGGTCGCTGCACTGCTTTCAGTGGGAGGCTGGCGTAAGTGGGTGTTGACATAGTCCATCTTTAGGGCCTCTCGGGCCATCTCACACCGGCCGGCGATGGTCAGGGCCTCATCCAAATCAGTAGCTCTCAGCTCGTGACATTTAGCTCTCAGCCCTGGGTCAAGTCCAGCCAGAAATCTGCGAAATTTCTTCTCTTTCTGAGCTATATCACCATAGCCTGGGAATGCCTCTTGAACTAGCTTGCTTATTTCTGCTGCTTATACTTCCAGACTCTCTCTGGGAGCACGGAGGCGGGCAGAGAGGTTTGCTCTGAAACAGTCAAGAAAATGTCTTTGTCCGAAAGCCTCCTGCAATTTCTCCTTTACCTTAGCGTAATCCGCCTGAATGGCAGCTGGCAAGCTATCCCATAGCAGAAAAGCAGCCTTTGTCAGGCGCGCTGGTAAAATCCTCACCAGTTCATAGTCAAAGTCATCGCCAGTGCCTCCAACCAGCGCCTTCACCGCCACTTCGTATTGTCTGGCCCAGCAGGGGAAACTTTGTTTTTCCTCCCCGGAAAATGGCGGCGGGAGTTCAATCCTGACGTTGCTGGCGAACGGCTTTTCTCCACGTCGCTCTCTGTAGTTATAGTCCAGCGGATCCTCGTATTTCCACATGTTTCTCCTCAATTATCTCAGAAGACAGCAGCAAGATGAGTGAAGTCTTCGTGCACACACCGCGCCGGGTTTCCGACACGACCGAAGCTCCGCCGTTGCTAGCTGAGGCTAACTGAGATGCTAACTGACTCTCCGAACCTTTCTTTTCGGTAATTTAAACGTCTTTCTTTTGCGGGACGTTGGCACAAGCATCCCACCGCTGCCACCAATGTAACCGAGGGTTTGTAGATGTCGCCTATATTGTGTGAAACTAAAATAACAAATACGGAGGCTCCACTTTCACACGAGGACCACTTTATTTGGATTCTTCCCCCAACAGAACTCCACAGCAACAACACTGCGTACAGCACTTCCGCTCTCTCCTCAGCCTTCAAAATAAGAGCTCAAGGCATATACTGTGGCAACCATAGACATATAAAGAATAGACGCCGCATTGGCTGTTGGGGCGCGAGAAATACGGCCGCCATCTTGGACCGGTCATCCTACGAGTTGCCTAGCAGCAGAATACATGACTGAGAAAGATGCCAGAACACTGTTCAGCATATTCCTGCTCCAATCGACGGACCGTCGAAAACAGGGCTCGGGGGATTACTTTTCACAAGTAAGATTGAACATCACTATTGGTTGTATTTTGTGAATATAATATTACTGTACTGTATTTATGTCCAACTGCGAAATCGTAGCCAGCTAGCTAGGCTACGCTCAGTGCCGGTGTTCACCCGGCTATGAACTGAGACGTTATAAGTCATATTCCATAACACTGACTTTACAACTGATAAAAGAATGCTATTGTACAAATAAAACAATATTAACGTTACTGGTATTATATTGACCAGCGAGTTTTACACAGGTGGCACAGACTGTATTATTCACATGTAATCCAGCCTAACAACAGTAAGATAGGGGAGAACCGGGCCCAAAGTAACACGCCGCGAAATTAGCACAGAGCTTTTTTCCAAGGAAACAAAACAGGACGTGACGCAATGAAGTCGGCGTGTGTGTTTATAAGACCTCTCCCTTCTCCCAAAAAATTGGCGCGAAACGCAGTTATTTAAAAAAGTTATAGAGCGAAAGCTGTTTTTTCATGCGGTAATGTCCTATACTAGACTTTATCACATTAGTATAGCTGTAAAATAATAACGAGGCAAGAGACGAGCACCGTACGTTTTCAACTCCTTTCTTTTTATCTCACTTCTTCATCACCCTCAGCACCGTACTACACTCAGCAACAATCATTAGGCTACTGCGCCCTCTGGTGGCGTGGTTGTATTGCAATGCATGAGCAATGAATGAACCGACTACACAACATATTCCCCCTCTCTTAAGAAGCTTACCTGTACATGAAAATACTATGTCCCATGTCACAGACATCAGTAGTACAATAACTCAAGTGCTATCAGCATCAGCACAACTTCCCACAATAGAAATGTTATAATAACCATCAACCACAATAACCATGAACCACAGTTCCACTGTAATATTACTGTAAGTAAAATATAGCAGGAAATCTTGAACCTGTAATCCCAAAAATGTTAATCAGTGTAACATAGGCACTAAAATCACAGTAACCTGGTATCAATCAAAATCAGTGCAAAACAAACATTTCTTTTTTTTCTTAGTCACAGCATTGTTTTTTTTTCACATTTTACTATCAACATTTTTTTTTCCGCATTTTCACATCCACTTATTCTCTCCTCATTTCTAACCGTCCATTGGAGTAACTAGTGTTCATAGTCCTTCAGCCAAGCAGGCTCCTTTCTTACTCTCACAGGTCTGTCCATGACCCCAGTGCCAACTGGTTGTTGGGGCGGCTCAGGTTGTCGGGCTGACTCCGGCACTGGAGCAGGGTTGGCAACTGGCTCTGGATCGGATTCCCTGTTTGTTCCGCTTTCAGGGACCATAGAGAGGTGGGCAGCGTTCCATGTACGCCCATCCTCTAGCACATAAGCACTCCAACCAGCTTTGCGTATCACTCGGGTAGGTCTCTGAAACTTAGACAGTCCCTTTTTCACATGGAAAGGTTTCCTCAGTCTGACTAAGCTTCCCTCTTTGATCTTAGGCACACGTGCTCCCCTTTTTTTGTCAGTGTAGGTTTTCGATGCCTCCTGTTTGGCAGCAACCCGACTGCGTAGTTGTTCCTCCGACAGTGGGTCAGGTTTTCGTGCAGGGCCAATGTTCACTTTGGTGCGCATCAGTCGGTTGTACATGAGTTCATACGGTGACACCCCGGTGGTGCCATGTGGGGTAGCACGGTAGGTGGACAAGAAATCCTGTACGTATGGCTTCCATGGCCTTCTCTCCCGCTCGGCAGAGAGTAGTGTTTCTTTGAAAACGCCGTTACAGCTTGCACGGGAACCTGGGACTCTGAACCTAGCGTGCGCGCATACCCGATGGCAGCTTCCGCCTGGCATGCAATCTGGAGTGTTTTTTCAAGTGTCAAATTTGCATCTGCTTGTCCTAGCAGTCTCTCGCATATCTTTGCACAATGGATATACTCGATGATCTGGTCACGTATCATTTCGTCTCTACTGTTGTCAAACTCACATGTTGTGGCAAGCTCGCGCAGCGCGGCAACGTACTCTATAATGGACTCCTGCGGTCTCTGTATTCTCAGTCTGAACTTATGACGTTCCACCACAACATTTATGGCTGGGTTGAAGTGTGCACGCAGTGCCATCATTGCTTCTTTGTAAGTCCTACCTGCATTTGCAAGTGTATAAAACACACGCTGGCCCTCTGTACCCAGACAATGTAAAAGAAGTGCACGTAACCTCGTGTCTGGCCAGTCATCACCATCCGCATCAATGGCTAGCAGATAGTTCTCAAACATCCTAGCCCACATGTCGAACGGAATTGTAGGTGTTCCGGCACACGGCAAAAATAAAGCAGGTAAGGTTTAAGGTAAGGTTTAAATCGACAGGCTAGCACAGTTCATATGCTAGCCTGGCTACCACAGTTCGTATGCTAGCCTGGCTACCACAGTTCGTATGCTAGCCAGGCTAGCACAGTTCGTATGCTAGCCTGGCTACCACAGTTCGTATGCTAGCCTGGCTAGCACAGTTCGTATGCTAGCCTGGCTAGCACAGTTCATATGCTAGCCAGGCTAAATGGAGAGGTGACCTGAGAGGGTCGAACGTACCAGCGAGGGGAGGGACGAAAGTAACGTAAATGATTTCCCTAGCAAGCTGCAAGTTAATGTATTTTATTGTATTATACTTACAGAATAGTACAGTTAAGGTCATTCTTTTCAGCCTACATAGCCAATTGTTTTTAATTATTTGAGGACTTACCTTGCTTACGCCTTCACACAAACTGCAATTCTCCAAATGACGACAAAGACCAATTAGTTCCACCACGTGATGGCGGTGTGCGCGTGAAGGTTAGCGCAAAAGCAATTGGTGAATTAAAAGAAATGAACAAAAGCGCGAATGGCTGATTCAAATATAATAACCAACCTCTATCACTGACGTTTTTGTGAAAATGTTGAAAAAATACGAGGCTTGTATCAAAATTGCGTTACACAACTTTGATAAATTGACGCTAAGAATATTTATTAGTCTATGAAACTCAAAATATTGCCTTGATGAATTGGCACAGATGTTAAATTGGGTCTGCAAGATTGCGCCAATAGGCAGCAGCGGTCGATGCGGCGTCTACTCTTTATATGTCTATGGTGGCAACAGTTTATAACAGGAACTTAAAATCACTAACAGGCAAGTCCAGAAAAATAGGTTACATGAATAATCATAATTATTCATTTTGCAAATAAATAGTAAACAGTAGATGAGTAATTCGTGGTATCAATAAATTTATATTCATATTGTTGGTTCAGATTGCTATTTCTTAAAACGCGGCGCGTGCAGTGCTGATTAACCAATCAGCTGCCTTGCTCGAGAGGGAGAAAGTCCCAGAACTAGCTAGGTTTCAGAACGCCAGGCAAACGCTCGAGAGAAGCCACTAGAACGGGAGCTGAAGATAAAAGATTCTACTTTGAAACAGAAGTGAGCTACAATTGTTTCTTTCTTTATCCAAATTGATTATTTTGTTTGGTTTAATCATCCTCCGGACCCTGGGTTTTGTATTGTGTCCGAGTATCATCCAGGACTTGGTGAGTCAATTGCTAACTAGCCAAACTCTTCCGTTTTCAACGTCTGTGTGCATAGGCTAGTTAAAGCTATAAGTAGCTCAGTTTGTGTAAAGATTATTGAGGAGCTACGTTTTTCTTTTGTAAACCGAATTCAGAATGTGTTTTTATTTTGTGCAAACCGAATTGATAAGCTAGCTATTTCCAGTTAGGCTGCAGCAGCATGGTGTATTCGCACGGAAAATTGACCTGCGTCACAGCTAGCTACATGCAGCCAGGCTGTAGTAGCATCGTGCACTAGCATAGGAGATTAAACTGCGTCACGTTTTAGCGGTTGGTAGATTGACTATGTCAATCGGTACTTCTGTTGTTTTCTTTTGATTATTTTATTGAGATATGTAAACTAATGTCTTTGCATGTGTGATGTGCCTGTTATAATGGAGGCCAGGTTTTGTTTTTGGATTGGGAAGATCGCGCGCGCTTGGTGTTTCTTACCCCAAGCTGGAACCAAGATGGCGAGCCACCCATAGGAGCCCTGCTGGATCCACGTGGTCTGTCTGCGGCTTCAGACAGCTCATTCTCAGGGCAGCAGCCTACAGATTCGAGCACCTGGATTGTGGTAGGACTGAAATTTCCAGTTTGTTACTGCAAAACGCTGTTGAACTCAGTGGAGCAACAACGGACTTTCCAAAAAGGACGGATTATAGCCTACATTGATTATTGATTATGATTGTTGATTGTTAATTGCTGTATCGGCTGAGTTTATTACTCATTCATACTGTTCATGGGGTAATGCAATTGTGTGTTACTTTTGGCATTCTGATTTACTGGTTAAGTAACTTAGGTTAATGGAAATTAGAACTGAAACTTAAAGGCCTAATAGAACAAAATAGATCATAAAACAAATTAACATAATTTGTCAGCTCAAACAAGAAATAACTTGAAATAAAATTAAAAGGATCCTAAATTAGAACTAAAATATCTATCTAAAATATCAGAAACTCAAAATAGTGGTTTAATAAGGGTTAAATCATAAAACAAGAGGTTTAATGGAATTTATCCATTCTCATTGTGTTACTGTGCAATTGTGTATGTTTCTCTGTCTATGTTTACAATTCTTTATATAAAAACAAGCCGGCAGTTCAAACTTTATTCCCTGGTCTGTGGTCTGCGATCATTTGATGCTAGTTATAAACTGCTCCTACGAACCTAGAACTGGTCCTAGTCAACTGTCAACATCTACAGTGCTATATGTGTGTAGGCCCAGCCTTAATAAATGTGCATATGTGTATGTAGTTGTTTGCATATTTGTGTGTGTTTGTGTATGCCAAGCTACGTGTGTGTGTGTGTGTGTGTGTGTAAACTGACGATCCGCTGAAGACCATAGGTCAGTATCAGTCAGTCCGGCACCAGGCTCAGTGTCTTTCAGACAGAAATCAACCAAATACCATTTGAACCCATATTTAATGGCTGCTGACAGGCGCTCACAGACCGAAAAACACTTTTATTTCATCGTTATTTGCATTATACAACTAAACCATATTTAACATGTTTAAGTAGATTTTCATCTCTTGACGGTTGAAGGGGGCGGCGCCCCCAGCGCCCTCTACTGGCCAGCCACCACTGGAAGGACCTTAACTTGTTGGTACTGGCTCCCGTCCAGCTGTAAACACAGAACAGACATGTTTCAGAGATAAGCCTTGGAATAGAGGTATCGTAATGGTGTGGCTCCACAAATAGACCCCTCTTCTACCTATTTTATGTGTGGTTACATGACCTATACCTCAGCTGTCATTGATGGTGTTGGGAGAAATGTTATTTCATTGGTCTATTTTTTAAATGTCTGTTATAAGTTGATTAACATTTATAAGGGCGTTTCCACACAGTCCGTTTGCTTTGGCCCGAATCAGCGTTGTATTTTCCCTTTGGCTCGGTTTGGTTTCACGGGGCAACATTTCAAGCGAACCGACATGTACCAACAAGAGCCACGTGGGAGCTGTCATTCCGTTCATTGGTCAGAAATCTTGTTGGGTTGGCGGGCGGAAAAGGGGAGAGTTTGTTTTTTTTCCGGGATAGCTATAAAACTGGCATTTCTTCATAATTGACTCTGCATAACTGTAGTCCACTGACTTCCGGTTTCTACTGGAGCGGTCATACCAGTTTCCTGTGACGTAACTTGATGTGTACAACTTGAAAAATTTCACCCGTTTGCTGGTAGGTGCAGGTGAAAGTTTGTCGACAGTTACGTGGACGTCGTTGACATTTATCCATGGTAAATCTTGCAGGCATCGCGAAAAATAAGCCACTGTCAACAGCACACTTCAACAAACAGGAAACTGGTATGACCACTGCAGTAGAAACCGGAAGTCAGTGGACTACAGTTGTGCACAGAGCCGATTGCGGTCATCGTTTGGGTCATATACCAAGCCAAAATATGCGACCAGAATGGCACATTTAAAGGCAATGTCTATAGAACAATGTGCTGCATAATGCACTGCGCAGCTGGCGACAGGAGCTGGTTTAATCAAGAAGAAGAAGGAAAAGCACAATGCTTCCTGTAGTTCGGATCACGTTCATACCACAGTCACCGGACCGACACCGGCTCTTCAACAAGGGCTCGGTCAGGTTGTTTTGGTTTGCACCCGAGTGCGACTGCTGTGTTCACACCTGCCCAAACGAACCGCACCGATGGGGTGAACGCTCCAGGGTTCGATTAAAACGAACCAAACATCTCAGGTGTGCTCGTTTCTCACCTCTCGACCTTCTGGTGTAGCAAATCAGCCCAACAGTTACAGAGATCAGCCCGGGTACCAGTGCTGCTGTCCCAATCGCTATCTTGTTCCTCTCCGACTCGGGCATAGGATCTGAGAGCAGATAACCAAAGACATTACATAATACCAAAAGTCATCAAAATTGAAGAAAACTGATCAGCCGTTGAACCATCCCAAGGGCAGGCATGAGTCCTGTCTTTCAAAGACTTTTACTCCCGATATTCATGTGGATAACTGAAGACTTAAAAAAAGCCACTTTATTTTGTCATTGTAGATTACAGTGAAATTTGTTCTCTGCATTTAACCCATCCTATTGTATAGGCACAGTAGGCCGCTACAGCGCCCGGGGACCAACTCCACTTCTTCTTTCCATTGCCTTGCTCAGGGGCACAGACAGGAGTATTAACCCTAACATGCATGTCTTTTTGATGGTGGGAGGAAACCGGAGCACCCAGAGGAAACCCACGCGGACATGGGGAGAACATGCAAACTCCACACAGAAAGGACCTGGGACGGCCTGGGGATCGAACCCAGGACCTTCTTGCTGTGAGGCAACAGCGCTAATCACTGGGCCACCGTGCCGCCTAATTTACATTGATTTACACTGACACACATCAGTAAAACAGGTATAAAATGTCAAGTGCAAGAAGTAGAAGAGGGCACGCTAGTAGACACCAGTAATAATGATGCTATTATGACACCAGCAACAACACCCTTTAAGTAAGGAAGGGCGCATTTGTAACAGATGGTACCAATTCATGTTAACTGCAAAATACCACCAGAGACCATTTAAGGGTTGAATTAGGCCTTGAAAAGAAAAGTTTTTAGACCTTTCTTGACAGATTAACAACTAATAACCGTTGCATGGAGTCTGAGGGGGAACCTTAACACATGCACATGCTCTTACCCCAATCGTAAAGCTTGGGTCTGCTGAGGCTGGCATGCTCCACCATGCAAGTGATTTTCTGTCCATGTGAGGGCGTATACTCCAGATGAGAGTGAATCTGGTAAAACCAGTTTCCATTGGGCAGTTCCTGGGTAGTGGTCACACCGGATGTCACCTCCTTTCCATTCTTCAGCCATGTCACAATGATTTGTTTGGGATAGAAATTGTATGCACTGCAGACCAACATAGCAGGATATTGGCTGCTGAATGGCTCGGCTGACCTCAGCTTGACGTCGGGCTCAGCTGGGGGGAAAAGACCCAAAATCACAAACCTTCTCCGTATGTCATAAAAGCTCTAATTTGACAGAAAAAAATGCTGATTAACATCATGCGTTTGAATTAAGATGCCAATACAGCGTTTCGTGTCCTTGTAACTCAAAACCAGTGATGGAATGTAACTAAGTACATTTACTCTCAAGTACTGTACTTAAGTACAAATTTGAGGTACTTGTACTTTACTTGAGTGTTTCCATTTTTTTGCAACTTTATGCTTCTACTCCACTATATTTTTCTGACAGTTTTAGTTACCAGTTGCTTTTCATATTACAATTTTTCATACTCTTCCTGTCTAGTGAAAACCGTGTATCTCCAAATTTGGTGATTCTGAATTTGATTTATTCTGATGCACTGAAGGATTAAGTGGGGGTTTTTTTATGGGTTGAAAACATTCTTCTACTTTTCAAGCTAAATAAACTATTTAAAAACCCTCTTGGATTAGCTGAAAAATGCATTGTCACAAAGCTCACTGCCTCATCGTCGCATTCCTCACCAAAATGATTTAGCCACTGGTAAGTTATTATTACAACTGCTGTTGTGAAAATATCATCCACTAGCAGAACCCCGCTACAATGTAGCGGTTTGGTTATCCACCCGTCTAAATCTCCCTCCTCTTCATCCTGCCAGCTAACCGCCTTCTCCCTGCCCCTAAACCCCCCCTCCCACTCCAACTCCCTCCCCCCAAATGCTCAGATTCATCTGAAATGCCGAGAAAAGTGGTTTACCCCCCCACTCCAACTCCCTCCCCCCAAATACTCAGAATCATCTGAAATGCCGAGAAAAGTGGTTTTTAGCCATTTTTAGGAAATGCATATTTTGCATAATTATTATAATTATTTTAATTTTCTGCTATTTTTCTGCTCCTCTCTGGAACAATACCTACCACCTCCAAAAAAAATGAGGATCATAAGTGCATTTTTGCAAAAATGCATTTATTTTGCATAATGCCAAAACATTTCTAAGTCCCAGAAAAAGAAATTTTATAGGTGAAAAAATCAAAGATGCTCAGAATCATCTGAAATGCCGAGAAAAGTGGTTTTTAGCCATTTTTAGAAAAATTCATATTTTGCATATTTATGCATAATTAATTATGCAACCCAGCCACTAAGTGCATCCTTAGTGCCGGTCCCAATCCCGGACAAATGGGGAGGGTTGCGTCAGGGAGGGCATCCGGCGTAAAATCTTTGCCAAATCAAATATGCGGATCATAAATAAGACTTACGTACCGAATCGGTCGAGGCCCGGGTTACCAACGACCGCCACCGGTACTGTTAACCAGCAGGGTGTCGGTGGAAACTATGCTACTGTTGGGCGAAGGAGAAGGAGAGGGGGAAAGCATGTCCAGAGGCAGCTAGAGAGGAGGAAGGGTAGGCATGTGGAGGTGAGAGTTGGAACTTTGAATGTTGGCACTATGACTGGTAAAGGGAGAGAGCTGGCTGACATGATGGAAAGAAGAAAGGTAGGCATACTGTGTGTGCAAGAGACCAGGTGGAAGGGAAGTAAGGCCAGGAGTATCGGAAGTGGGTTCAAACTCTTCTACCATGGTGTGAATGGGAGGAGTAATGGGGTAGGGGTAATGCTGAAGGAAGAGTATTTCAAGAGCGTGCTGGAGGTGAAGAGAGTGTCAGACAGAGTGATGAGTATGAAGCTGGAAATTGAAGGTTTATTGCTGAATGTTATCAGCGCATATGCCCCGCAAGTTGGGTGTGAGATGGATGAAAAAGAAGAATTCTGGAGTGAGTTGGACGACATGGTGGAGAGGGTACCCAAGGAGGAGAGAGTGGTGATTGGAGCGGACTTCAATGGACATGTTGGTGAAGGGAACAGAGGTGATGAGGAGGTGATGGGAAGGTATGGAGTCAAGAAGAGAAATGTGGAAGGACAGATGGTGGTCGATTTTGCGAAAAGGATGGAAATGGCTGTGGTGAATACATATTTCAAGAAGACGAAGGAACACAGGGTGACATACAAGAGTGGAGGAAAGTGCACACAGGTGGACTATATCTTATGTAGAAGGCGCCATCTAAAAGGGATTGGAGACTGCAAGGTGGTGACAGGGGAGAACGTAGCTAGGCAGCATCGGATGGTGGTCTGTAGGATGACTTTGGAGACCAAGAAGAGGAAGCGAGTGAAGACACAGCCGAAGATCAAATGGTGGAAGTTGAAGAGGAAGACTGTTGTGTGGAGTTCAGGCAGGAGTTAAGACAGGCACTGGATGGTAGTGAAGAGTTGCCAGATGGCTGGACAACCACTGCAGAAATAATGAGGGAGACAGCTAGGAAGGTACTTGGTGTGTCATCAGGACAGAGGAAGGAAGACAAGGAGACTTGGTGGTGGAATGAGGAAGTACAGCAAAGTATACAGAGGAAAAGGTTGGCAAAGAAGACGTGGGATAGTAAGAGAGATGAAGAAAGCAGACAGGAGTACAAGGAGATGCAGCGTAAAGCAAAGAGAGAGGTGGCAAAGGCAAAGGAAAAGGCGTACGGTGAGTTGTATGACAGATTAGACACTAAGGAAGGAGAAAAGGACTTGTACCAATTGGCTAGACAGAGGGACCAAGCTGCAAAGGATGTGCAGCAAGTTAGGGCGATCAAGGATAGAGATGGAAATGTGCTGACAAGCGAGGAGAGTGTGCTAAGAAGGTGGAAGGAATACTTTGAGGGGCTGATGAATGAAGAAAATGAGAGAGAGAGAAGGTTGGATGATGTAGGGATAGTGAATCAGGAAGTTCAGCGGATTAGCAAGGAGGAAGTGAGGGCAGCTATGAAGAGGATGAAGAGTGGAAAGGCAGTTGGTCCTGATGATATACCTGTGGAGGCATGGAGATGTTTAGGAGAGATGGCAGTGGAGTTTTTAACTAGATTGTTTAACACAATCCTGGAAAGTGAGAGGATGCCTGAGGAGTGGAGAAGAAGCATACTGGTACCGATTTTCAAGAACAAGGGCGATGTGCAGAACTGTAACAACTACAGAGGTATAAAGTTGATCAGCCACAGCATGAAGATTTGGGAAAGAGTAATAGAAGCTAGGTTAAGAGCAGAGGTGACGATCAGCGAGCAGCAGTATGGTTTCATGCCACGAAAGAGCACCACAGATGCGATGTTTGCTTTGAGAATGTTGATTGAGAAGTATAGAGAAGGCCAGAAAGAGTTGCATTGTGTCTTTGTAGATTTAGAGAAAGCTTATGACAGAGTGCCGAGAGAGGAGGTGTGGTATTGTATGCGGAAGTCAGGAGTTGCAGAGAAGTATGTAGGAGTGGTGCAGGATACGGGAAGTGAGGAATGGTGAGGTGTGCGGTTGGAATGACAGATGGGTTCAAGTTGGAGGTCGGATTACATCAAGGATCGGCTCTGAGCCCTTTCTTGTTTGCAATGGTGATGGACAGGTTGACGGACAAGATCAGGCAGGAGTCTCCATGGACGATGATGTTCGCGGATGACATTGTGATCTGTAGCGAGAGTAGGGTGCAGGTGGAGGAGAGCCTGGAGAGGTGGAGGTATGCACTGGAGAGAAGAGGAATGAAAGTCAGTAGCAGCAAGACAGAATACCTATGCGTGAATGAGAGAGAGGACAGTGGAATGGTCAGGATGCAAGGAGTGGAGGTGACAAAGGCATTTGAGTTTAAATACTTCGGGTTAACTGTCCAAAGTAACGGGGAGTGCAGTAGAGAGGTGAAAAAGAGAGTGCAGGCAGGTTGTAGTGGGTGGAGAAGTGTGTCAGGAGTGATTTGCGACAGAAGGGTACCAGCAAGAGTTAAAGGGAAAGTTTACAAGATGGTTGTGAGACCAGCTATGTTATATGGTTTGGAGACAGTGGCACTGACGAAAAGACAGGAGGCGGAGCTGGATGTGGCAGAGTTGAAGATGCTAAGATTTTCACTGGGAGTAACGAAGAAGGACAGGATTAGGAAAGATTATATTAGAGGGACCGCTCAGGTTGGACGGTTTGGAGACAAAGCAAGAGAGGCAAGATTGAGATGGCTTGGACATGTGTGGAGGAGAGATGCTGGGTATATTGGGAGAAGGATGCTGAATATGGAGCTGCCAGGGAAGAGGAGAAGAGGAAGGCCAAAGAGGAGGTTTATGGATGTGGTGAGGGAGGACATGCAGGTGGCTGGTGTGACAGAGGAAGATGCAGAGGACAGGAAGAGATGGAAACAGATGATCCGCTGTGGCGCCCCCTAACGGGAGCAGCTGAAAGTAGTAGTAGTAGATGCATAATTAATTATGCATAATTTTTATTTTCTGCTATTTTTTATAGGTGCCCCTGATCATCCCCAATAACCTCCAAAAATAATCAAGGCCCCAAGTGCTTTAGTTTGGCCGTTTATAGACTCTCACACAGACACACACCAGACACACATTGTGAAAATACGGGAGTAGATAATGCTGATGTGACGTTTGCGAACGATCCGGTTCTTTTGAACGGCTCTTTGGTACGAACGGAGGGAACCGAGTCGTGCTTGGTGGGAGCCGTTCTTTTTCTCGTTGTACCCATTTCCCTTTTTCTCGTTGTACATATTTCCCTTTTTCTCGTTGTACCTATTTCCCTGTCTGCCCCTAAATCCATTCCCCTTTACGCGAACACATGTGGATCTTGCACAAAATTCATTATACTTGTTTGTTTTTTCTGACGTTAGATAAGTTAACGGCTCAAACAGACAAACAACGCAAACACACATCATTTTATTGGTTGCTATGTAGGCTACAATGCATTTGATTTGTGTTGCAATGTACCCTTTGATTTGATTAAAATATGAATCTTCTTCCTGGTTTATGTCTGCCTGCTTTATTTTACCCAGAGCCCTCGAGAGAGAGAGAGAGAGAGAGAGAGAGAGAGAGAGAGAGAGAGAGAGAGAGAGAGAGAGAGAGAGAGAGAGAGAGAGAGAGAGAGAGAGAGAGTGAGAGAGAGAGAGAGAGAGAGAGAGAGAGAGAGAGAGAGTTGCATCAATGAGGGGTCGGAACGCGAGAGGGTCACGTGGTTCATGTAGCCGCCGAATAGTTCCAAACGAAGCTTGGCGGGTCATTTAAATGAACTGCTTAGCCGCGATTTCTGGTAACTACTAACCAATATTTTCAGATTTTTACATTTATATATAGATATAGATATATTCCAACGTGGCACATATTCTATGCGCACTGTTTGGCAGAGGTGGAAAAACCCGGTCCAGAAAGTAAAAACCCTAACCATGTCTTTACTCCATCCATGTATTAAACCAGCTAATTTGGGAAACTAGTCAGTGCTATCTGATGGTTTAGTACATGGGTGGAGTAAAGACACAGTTAGGGTTTTTACTTTCTGGACCGGGTTTTTCCACCTCTGCTGTTTGGAACTATCCGGGGCTCCCATGATCCGCTATTGCTGTTAAATAATTGGCCCATTGACGTCTACAGAGTTGATGTAACCCTTTCTTTCTAGGGCTCTGATTTTACCCAATTTCTTAGAGTGGACGGGAATGATTGAAACGTCTTTTTACCGTAAATATTGCAATATATGGGCATTAGCGGGGATACAGGGATGCCTGACTTTAAAAGATGTGGAAATCCCCCCCCCCCCATTCCGGCACCCCTGATTACGTGTATAAAAAGCTATTTTAAAAAAAAATTTTTAAAGGTTGTTTCGATGTTTGGTATAATCACCGAAAAAAATCACCTGTCTTGTCCAGTATGTTATGGTAGAGGGCTGGGATGTAGTCAATGCAATTCAGGTGGATGTTCTGCTTCTCTTCTGCTATCATCGTTGGGCTTTTGTTGAAGGTCTCTGCCATTTGTTTCCCTTTCTCCGTGTTGCCAGTGAAATTCCCCAGCGTGCTGTTGTATTGTCCTTGAAAAATCCCGTTGAAGTAGAGCTGCTCGAGGTACACGACATCACGGGCATCTCTGGCATTAAACTGACAGCGCATAACACCGCAGGCAAAGAGACCATCTGTAAGAAAGAGTGAATAAGTGGAACAGGTGGCTGGTTGTGGTGTGTTGCGCAACAGAGAAACGTGCCACCCGAAGTCTAAGCACCTTGTAGCAAGTGCATATTTGTGTTGTTAGTCAGTTCATTGGAATAGACAACAACAGCTACTCAAATGTACTCTTTGATGTCTTGATGTCTGGTCAATAATCCAGGTGAGAAAATCTAAGAAGGTTGAATCAGTTCATCTTTCTACTTTCTACTCACCCTCTCCAGATAGTGACGGCAACAGCAACAGCAAGACGGACGAGAGCCTCAGAGCCGACATACCAACAGCAGCACGATCAGTGAACCACTGCGGTCAAGCTACCCTACCCGCCGTTCCAGTCAAATCAGCCGTCACTCATATTTCAGTGCGCACATATTCTCTTTATTACGGCACAGAAACTATTTTCAAGCTACGCTACCCGTCGTTCCAATCAAATCAGCCGTCACTCATATTTCAGTGCGCACATATTCTCTTTATTACGGCACAGAAACTATTTCCCAACCTTGCGGCTTTTTTTCTTCGCACTTATATTCATAAAAACACTTTGGCCAAGATTAGGGACATTTGGCTACAAAATAGTAGAATCTATGGTCTCTATTAAAGTAGCTGATTTTTGAAAGTATAGACGCAGCGTTACCATGCACGTAAGCTGTAAAGCTCTCAGTAAAACTCACCAAACTCCTGGTAGTATGTCAGCAAATTATTATTCTTCAGTGATATTATATATTCATAAACATTAAAAGATGCATGAAATATTTGGATTCAGGCCCACTCGAAGTACAACCACAAGTAGTTGGAAGTCTGTTTTCCTTGTTGTAATCAGCTGATTAGTGAATGAATCTACACCACAAGTTAGAGACTTTCTTCTGAAGCCCTCTGAGGAAGTCAGATAGGCACATTGCAAAGTTGACATGCAACAGCGTTTGCCTCTCTGCCATGTTTCCGATGTGTCATTTTAGACAACTTCCGTATTCAGTTTGGTCTCTTTCAGTGCTGCCAATGGCGGCATTTTTTCACATCTTATTTCGTTTGTACCACCTTTTTCAGTGGTACGCTTTTTTAAAACCCTCTGCTGGTGTCTACGGCCACGTTTAATTTCCTCTCAGCTTAACCGCACCAAATTGCTTTTACCCCACAATGTACGGTATCATTCTCTCGGCACGACATCAGCTACAAGTCTGGGTCAATAGTTTAGATTATTTGAAAGAAAGATAAAGTGGCAAATATTTCCAGCCCTAACGTGGACTCACAAGGGTCGATAACGCCATTATTAGATACAGCTGATCATTTACAAAACTGCTAGAAATCTCGAGATCTTGACATTTCAGATTCTTACACCTTGTCTTTTTTGTCATTCACATCCACCCGTGAGTAAATAAACCACTAACAGTGTTGGTTTTCTGACTGTGATGCTGCTCACTTGATTTTTAAAAAAAAAACATTTTATATTCTTGGCCTGGAATTCATTATTCAGTTGAAGACCACATTATTTTCTATTAACAGTGTAATCTTTCTCAAGGTGTAATAACGTCTCCCTGCAATTGTTGGCCGTCCCTAAAGCCTGACTGCCTGGGGGTCCGGTGACCAGCATGTGGGGGAGATTCATGGAGTGATGTTGAGTTGAGCGTGCAGAAAAATGAAAACATTCAGTCAGTTTCTGCAGGCTGATGCAATCAGTCGGGTATTTATTTGCTGGTACCGACTACCATTTCAGGCAAGAAAAATAATGACAGTAAACAGGAAACAAACCCACAGATTTTGGGCCATTCACAAGCACAGAATAAAACTAAATTTCAGCTCCCTGTATGAATGAAAAATGTTACAATGCAGGCGAAGAACCTCTTAACTGATCAGTTTATATTGGATTAACTAGGAAAATCTGTAAAAGGCATTATGTGTGTTCTTCCCTTGTAGGGCCTTCACATTGTTTCACACCATTCAAGCTTGCCACTGTTAGAAAGCACTGTTTCTCATCCAGCTGCAGTCTGAGATGCTAAAAGGGTCCCCGGCAGGAAGGAGTTACTGTTCATTGCACGCCTTGACGATGAGAACTGTCCCAACTGCGACACCCAGCACCCCCAGAGCAGCGCCAGCTCCACAGAATATATCAGGTCCAAAGATGGGAAGCCTGGGCTTCAGCTCTGTGGAGGATAAGGAGAAGAAAACGTCTGAGTCATCACTGACCGAAACTACACAAACGACAACAAAGGTGAAACTGGGACTCGTAACAGCTTCAGGAAAGTAGGCTGATCACCCCAGGTTGCCGTTATAGGTTGCTCCAGGGCTGTGTGCTCCACGGTGCAGCTGTAGACATCTCCCTTACTCGGGGTAAAAGTCAGGGTGGAGAACTGGTGGAAAGTCCCATCATCATTGAGATAGTAGCGACTCAGAGATGCCCCTTCTGCCACCGGGTAGCCATTCTTGACCCAGTGAACTTGGATGGAAGGGGGGTAGAAACTATTCACAAAGCAGATGAGGCTGTTCTCTCTCCCGAGCTCTATTTCATCCAGCGAGTAGATGGTGCTCTCGGGGGCATCTTGATGGTTGTGGTGTCCGTGTTCGTGGGCCGGGGTAGGATGTGAAGCGATGGTGCCGAGAGACAGACATTGAAAGTTAGGAGACCTTTCGGTTGTCATTGAGGAAAACCCATAAGTGGGATAACTGCAAAGACTTTCTCTTACCTTTTTGCCAAGATGGATTTTTTTCTTCTGCTATCAGATATATGAGTAGTTCTTCACAATACGTCTTATATTTCAAAGCAATGTGAAATTGTGTTGTTGGATCAAAAGTAATTGAAGATTGGTCAAATAGTGGGGCCAGGGTGCCAACAAGCTTTCTTGTCTGGAAATCCACATAGAAAATCTGCTCATCGTCAAGCGTCGCATGTATTTCACTTCCATTCGAATAACAGCTGATGAGATACTGAAGTTCATGGAAAGCTAAAAAAACAAACAAACCCAAAAACAACAGAAATAGAGGAAAATTACGAACTAATTCTTTTTAGAATTATTTATTAAAGCCCCAATTATCACCAAAAGGGTCTCACAACAAGACAAACTTCTGTTCATTTCAGCTTTATTACAAATTTACTAGATTTGATTTACGGGGTGGGGTGGGGTGGGGTGGTTCGATAGTTGAGTTACTATTAATCTAACCTCAAGAAACTCAGGACAGAATATGTTGCTGGAGTTATGTATGTTTAAGCCAAAACAGGCAAGCGTTACTTTAAAGGCCTATTCTTACTTTGTGCAGGGACACAGAAGAAGCTGAGAATCAGGGCGGCGATGGAAAAGCACTTCATGACCTCTCAGGGCTGGAAGATGGTTGCTCGTGAAGACGACGAGGAGAAGTTCCCGTGTGAGCAGTCAGGAAACAAACCGGTGACCATGTCACGCACTTGTACCTAAAACATCAGAGACAATGATGAATATGGAATGAGGTACCAAAACCCTCACATGGCCACCGCCCGCAAACGTCACATATTTGATATCATTGACTCTGTCAGGCTGGGCTCTTGTGTATATGGTATGACTGGTTTGGCTGGAGATAATTCTCTGCACTGCAATCTGCTTCCACATGTACTACATGCACATAGAGGACATTATTGTCACTGGCGAGAAACATAATCTCAGGAAATAGGTGAACAACACAAATCAAGTTATACAGTGCGGTGGTGTTCATTGCAGAATTGACATTTGAGCCTGCCGGAGGTGTTTGTTGGGGCTTTTTTTTTGTGAGAAACGTCCTTGGTTGTATCACAAGGAGAGTTATCAGATCATGTATGCTGGTGAAAGTAATGTCAATACCATCAAGGAGTTTATTTCTCAAGCACGAGGCTGAGACATCCACCCGCATACTCAAATCAAACGCCGCATGATGGTAAACACAGCTGATTTATGGGTGGGGGAAATCCCCCGATCATATCTCAGATTCAAGATTCTGTATTTCTTACGTCTTATTATACAAGTACAGGAGAGTACAATTCTCGTGTTTCGGCTCCTCAACACTGCAGCAACAATCGTAATAAAATACCAACAAAACAGAACAAAAAAAAAAGCAGTAATAATAATAAATAGTGTGCGGTGTATGTAAGGTGCTGTGAGTGTGTGTGTGTGTGTGTAACCCAGGTCAAGATAACCCAGGTTAAAATAACCTACATATAATTACAGTTGAATCATGATAAATAAATGTAACCGAGGGTTTGTAGATGTCGCCTATACGGTATGAAACTATAAAATAACAAATACGGAGGCTCCACTTTCACACGAGGACCACTTTACTGGGATTCTTCCCCAACAGAACTCCACAGCAACAACACGGCGTACAACACTCCCGCTCTCTCTTCAGCCTTCAAAATAAGAGCTCAAGGCATATACTGTGGCAACAGCTTATAACAGGAACTTAAAATCACTAACAGGCAAGTCCAGAAAAATAGGTTACATAACTCCCCTCCCACAAAAAGAAACGTCCTCGTTTCAAAACAGTAACACTATAAGTGCAAAAACACAGGCTTATCAACCTGTCCTCCTAAATATACATATATATATAGCAGAAAACACACCCTGACACCAAAAAAGTGCATATCAATCTACGAACCCCAGAAGTAACCCAACACCATAAAACAAAATCTTAACAATAACATTATGCATGTTATCCCTCACCTCACTGCACAGTCTCAATAAAGTATGCCACACTATTCCCCATGTACACCAGACAGTTCTGATACACCATAGCATCCAGACATACTATATACATATGAGAAAAAAATGTACCATCACAGTAAAAAAACATGTCAAGTGACCTCGACAACATTCAACAGAAATTCCAACAGTCATATTTACTTGTCTGTGCTGTTTTTGTTTTTTTTTGTTTTTTTCACAAACGGCTAACCAAACGTGACAAAGTCCTTGAAACGAAGTGGTTTTCTCACAGTCCTCCCAGAACGAGAAACGGTCTGTCGTGGCTCACTGGTGCCTGTAATCTGAACAGTCCCTGTGTCACCAGAGGCCAGCGGCTCCTCAGCCACAAAGTCCCTCTCTGGCGACCCCTCATCCAGCAGCGAGGGAGCATGAAGAGGAGAAGCCGGCAGGCTATCTGAAAAACCAGCAGCCACCGGTAGTGTGTATGGTTTCAGTCTATCATAATGGACGACCTGCCCCTGTCCATCAAAGTCCAAAGGGCTGCCAATATGATAGGTGAGTCCAGGTTCCCCCTCAGAGCCCAACACAGACAGGACCCTGTAGGGCCCCTTCCAGTGGGGAGCAAGTTTCATACGGTCCTCTGTCGGATTATGCAGCCATACCAGATCCCCTTCTGCATACGGCTGGTGACGGACCGTTCCATCATAGTACAACTTCTGCTTCTCGTGAGCGTCAGCGCCACCCTACCTGGCACCAGCAAAAGCAGTCTCTAGCCTCTCTGCCAGAGAGGCCACAATGTCAGCATGAGAAAGAGGTAAGTCCGAACGCACCAACTGAGATGGCACCAACACATCCACTGGAACACGAGCCTCCCGTCCGTGAGTTAGATAATACGGAGTGTAGTTGGTGCAGGCATGAACAGATGTGTTTTAGGCGAAAGTCACCTGTTTCAGATAATCGTCCCCCTCACCACCACAGGCGAGCAATGATTTGGCCAGCTGGTCAATGAGGGTGCGATCAAAGCGTTCAACCATTCCGTCTGACTTGGTATTATAAGGTGTAGTGCGTGTTTTCTTAATTCCCAGGAGCTGACACAGTCTTTGAATAATCTCAGCTTCAAATTGCCGGCCCTGATCACTGTGGACCACTTCAGGAACGCCATGCACCAGCACATAGTATTCAAACAAACACTGTGCTACTGACTGGGCTGTTTGGTTAGGGAGAGCATACAGATTCACATACTTGGTAAAGTAGTCTTCCACTACTAACACATATCTGTTTCCCTTAGAAGTCACTGGCAGTTCAAGGATGTCAGTTGCCACTCTCTGGAATGGCCGAGTTGCTCGGACGCTCCCCATCGGTGCACGATGCTTAGGCACAGGGGCTTTGCGGGTTTGACATGGGATGCACTGCTCACACCACCGTTGAATATCTTTGAACATGAAAGGCCAGTAGCAAGTTTTCCTTGCATGTTCCCACACTCGTTCCACTGAGAAATGTGCCGATAAAAAGCCCCCATGCTCAGCACATCAGGGATAACCGAGGAAGGCATGACAACCTGACACAGAGCATCTCCGGTGAGGGGAGAGTTCACCGGCCTGCAGAGTAGTCCATTAACAACAGAGAGGCGGGGATATTCAGTCCATAATTTTCTAAGCCACCAGGAGCTACCTCTCATCCGGCCCTTAGGTGGCTGAGAACCACTCCTCTCCATCCAGTTCAATACCTGCCTAATATCTGGGTCAGCCCGTTGTAGCTCCCTCATTTCCGTTCCATCATGTGAAAGTGCATGCATGAAAGACAAATCCTGCACCTCACTGCTCCTCTCCACACGCTGTTCCCCTGCCTTGAAGTCAGAGGTCTGGGGGTTCCCCGTGGGTGCTCCAAGAAGCTGAGTGTCTGTTTGGGGAACACTTAGCCCTTCCTCCGAGCCTATGACATTCACTTGTTTTGGCTGCCGCGTGGTGACATTTACCACCCTGGGCTCGAGGTCCTGAGGACGCCGTGAGAGTGCATCAGCATTAGTATGCCGTTGCCCGTCCTTGTGCTGTATAATCCAGTTATAAGGGTCTAGTTCCAATACCCATCTCGCTCTGCGTCCCGTGGGATCCTTGTCAATAGACATGCCGCGCAGGCCCAGCAGAGGCTTGTGATCAGTTACGATGGTAAAGGCAGCTGATCCAATGTAATGTCCGAATTGGCGTATAGCCCACACTACAGCCCACAGTTCTCTGTTAAATGTAGACCAACGCCGTTCCGGGGAAGTGAGCGATTGGCTAGCGTATGCCACCACTCGCTCCAGTCCGTCCCTGTCCTGAGCCAATACAGCCCCAACTGCTTCCATGGAGGCATCCGTGTACACTTTAAAGGGGATGTTAACGTCAGGCATGGTGACAACCGGAGCAGATGAAAGCACCCCTTTCAGGTACTCAAAGGCTGTGTTACAGTCAGTTGTCCATCTGAAAGGTGTGTCTTTGCAGGTGAGGCGGTGCAGAGGAGCTGCACGCTGGGCAAAGTCCTTAACAAAGCGTCTGTAGTAAGAGCAAAGGCCCACAAATGCTCTCACTTCGGTTGGATTCTGTGGTGTGGGCCAGGTTCCGACTTTATCTGTTTTGAGGGTCGGGCTGTAAGCCGTGGCGAGAAACAACATGTCCCAGGAACACTACATGATCTCGAGCCAGGTGACACTTCTTAGAATTCAGCCTGAGGCCGGCTGCCTGAATCCTGGAGAAAACTTCACGCAGACTGGAGAGATGGTCCTCAAAGGTGGGGCTGTATATTAGAATGTCATCGAGGTACACCATACACACCTGCCATGGGAGTCCTCTGAGCACCAGCTCCATCATGCGCTGGAATGTTGCAGGTGAGTTAGTATGGCCCATTAGCATCGACCGCCACTGATAGAGGCCCCGGCCCATTGTGAAGGCAGTTTCTCCCTGTCTCCCTCAGCGACCTCGACCTGCCAGTATCCATTAGAGAAGTCCAACGTGCTGAACCACAGGGAGCCCGCCAGTGCATCCAGGGTCTCGTCCACCCTGGGGAGAGGATGAGAGTCTTTCACGGTTATACTGTTCAGGCGACGATAATCAATGCAGAACCTCCACTCACCATTCTTCTTCTTTACGAGGACAACAGGCGAGGCCCAGGGTCTGTTTCCTCTCTCTTTTCTGGTGAAGTCCGGTCGGCGCGCCGCTGTAGAGGAGGATGATCACCGGTCTTGATGTGATGTTGGATAACTGCATTTCCCAGTCCCTCCTTTTGATGTGCTGAATATCTCCTGATGCTCTGCCAGCAGTGCAGCCAGTTGTGCTTTCTGTTGCTGACTAGCGGGAGACTCCTGCAGTGACACAAAAGGCACATCACTGGATGAAATGGCAGAGACAGTCTCCGTCAGAACCTGTGGGAGTGACACGATTTCAGGCTCATCCACAGAGATAAACTCCCCCAGGTGCATGCCTTCCCTCAGTATAATGTCCTGATTTGTAGGGTTCAACACACGGGCTGTGGTAACCCCGTCTTTCACAGATGTCACTGTGTGAGCTATGACACACTCACTTTTGCCTTTGAGGTTGGGTGATAAGTAGCCCACAAAGTCAGGGAGCTGGTCAACGGGCCCAGGTGGGGACACACTCACAGGCATCAGCGTCTCGCTGAGGGGGGGCAGTGTCATGACAGTGGCGATGGAAACATTACAACACTCAGGAATCAGGTCTTTGCCACTCAGAAGTGGAAGTACAGTGTCCCATAGGTGCAGTTTGCCACGGGCATAATCCAGGAGGGCGTGATTTGTGACAAGAAAGTCCAGGCCCAGCAGCGCTGTTTGTGTGGACTCCCTAATGACGTGGAAAACATGCTGCCGGGAGGTCTTCCCCAGATGCAGTGTGACTGTTATGGTACCCAGTGTGTCAAGCATCTGTCCATTCACTGCCCGCGCAGCAATAAAGTCCGCTGTAGGGGTCGATTGTGCAGGGCTGGAACAGACATGCGGAAATTGTCACTGATAAACGACTCGTTTGCCCCTGAATCGACCAATATGTTAATTTCAGTCCCTTCGATGCTTCCCCTCACGTATGAGGTTCGCTGCTCTGTCTTGTCTGGTGTCATGACATTACTCGTGGAGGGGATAAACATTCCTCCCTCCAGAGGGCCCATAGGCTCTGTAGCTGGTGTTTGGGCCGCAACATCAGCTACATCTCTTTTCCCGACTGGTTTGCTGAGTCTTCCCTCTTGGAGGAGAGAAAATGCACGCCTCGCCGTGTCTGTATTTCCTTATTAGAGGGGCTCCTAGCAGGTCTGGGACCCCGCCAACTTGGGGAGTTGGCTCGGTTGTTGCAGGGGGTGCAGTAGTCCTGTTTCTCCCTGGGGCCTCCTTCTGCTCGCCGCTCGCGCCAGCCACGGTCAGGTGAACGCCCTCTCTGTTCACCCCACGGGCGAGACTGACAGGCCTGCTCCCCACAAGTACACTGACACTGACCTCCACATACTGGGTGAGGGGCTTTCCGTTCATCTCTCCAGCGGCTGGATCGCAGTCGGTTGTTTTCCTCTGCCATTTCTTTCATTTCCATCCTCATTTCCCTCATATCCGCAGTAAGTCTATCCATAACTCTGTACAAACCACCCCCATCAGATATGGAGTGCGCCATAGTCGCTGCACTGCTTTCAGTGGGAGGCTGGCGTAAGTGGGTGTTGACATAGTCCATCTTTAGGGCCTCTCGGGCCATCTCACACCGGCCGGCGATGGTCAGGGCCTCATCCAAATCAGTAGCTCTCAGCTCGTGACATTTAGCTCTCAGCCCTGGGTCAAGTCCAGCCAGAAATCTGCGAAATTTCTTCTCTTTCTGAGCTATATCACCATAGCCTGGGAATGCCTCTTGAACTAGCTTGCTTATTTCTGCTGCTTATACTTCCAGACTCTCTCTGGGAGCACGGAGGCGGGCAGAGAGGTTTGCTCTGAAACAGTCAAGAAAATGTCTTTGTCCGAAAGCCTCCTGCAATTTCTCCTTTACCTTAGCGTAATCCGCCTGAATGGCAGCTGGCAAGCTATCCCATAGCAGAAAAGCAGCCTTTGTCAGGCGCGCTGGTAAAATCCTCACCAGTTCATAGTCAAAGTCATCGCCAGTGCCTCCAACCAGCGCCTTCACCGCCACTTCGTATTGTCTGGCCCAGCAGGGGAAACTTTGTTTTTCCTCCCCGGAAAATGGCGGCGGGAGTTCAATCCCGACGTTGCTGGCGAACGGCTTTTCTCCACGTCGCTCTCTGTAGTTATAGTCCAGCGGATCCTCGTATTTCCACATGTTTCTCCTCAATTATCTCAGAAGACAGCAGCAAGATGAGTGAAGTCTTCGTGCACACACCGCGCCGGGTTTCCGACACGACCGAAGCTCCGCCGTTGCTAGCTGAGGCTAACTGAGACGCTAACTGACTCTCCGAACCTTTCTTTTCGGTAATTTAAACGTCTTTCTTTTGCGGGACGTTGGCACAAGCATCCCACCGCTGCCACCAATGTAACCGAGGGTTTGTAGATGTCGCCTATATTGTGTGAAACTAAAATAACAAATACCGAGGCTCCACTTTCACACGAGGACCACTTTATTTGGATTCTTCCCCCAACAGAACTCCACAGCAACAACACTGCGTACAGCACTTCCGCTCTCTCTTCAGCCTTCAAAATAAGAGCTCAAGGCATATACTGTGGCAACCATAGACATATAAAGAGTAGACGCCGCATTGGCTGTTGGGGCGCAAAAAATACGGCCGCCATCTTGGACCGGTCATCCTACGAGTTGCCTAGCAGCAGAATACATGACTGAGAAAGATGCCAGAACACTGTTCAGCATATTCCTGCTCCAATCGACGGACCGTCGAAAACAGGGCTCGGGGGATTACTTTTCACAAGTAAGATTGAACATCACTATTGGTTGTATTTTGTGAATATAATATTACTGTACTGTATTTATGTCCAACTGCGAAATCGTAGCCAGCTAGCTAGGCTATGCTCAGTGCAGGAGCATGCCCGGCTATGAACTGAGACGTTATTAGTCATATTCCATAACACTGACTTTACAACTGACAAAAGAATGCTATTGTACAAATAAAACAATATTAACGTTACTGGTATTATATTGACCAGCGAGTTTTACACAGGTGGCACAGACTGTATTATTCACATGTAATCCAGCCTAACAACAGTAAGATAGGGGAGAACCGGACCCAAAGTAACAGGCCGCGAAATTAGCACAGAGCTTTTTTCCAAGGAAACAAAACAGGACGTGACGCAATGAAGTCGGCGTGTGTGTTTATATGTCTCAAGTTCTGTGGAGACAGCTTGTCTCACGGAGAGGGGAAGTCTCCTCAGCTTCTGTTGGACGGGCTGTACTGCTTCATTGCCCTCCTTCACTCTAACACGGTGGACAAAACCCTTGGCTAAGCCCAGTTTCACTGGTCCAGTTTTAACCTCTGTCACTGGAGCCGCAGTTGAGAGCACAGTATTATTTACTATAGAAAGTCTCAGTGCCCTGAATAAGTCCATCCCCAAGACAGCGGTACCTGTCTTTTTCACAATGTATAGTGTAGCCGGAACTGTAGTATCTTCGTGCTGCACTGTAGCTGATAGACAGCCTATTACTGGGATGTCTGACTTTGTATATGACACTAACTTAACCTCTGGTTCTGTCAGGGGCACATCGCTGAAATGCTCTCTGTAGACGGGTTCAGGAATGATGCGCCCGTATCCACCACTAGCTCTACTGGGCAAGAAGTTGACTTGGCATTAATAGTCACTTCACATGATATTTTCTGAGCTGGTTGGGTTGCATTAATTCCCAGCACTTGCGCAACAACTTCACCTACTTTTTTGGTAGACTTTTCACCTGACCTTTCAGAAGATTTACAAACTTTGGCAAAATGACCTACTGTATTGCATTTCCGACAAGTCACTTTCAGGACAGGGCAGTCTGGAGCATTTGCAAGATGAGTAGACGACCCACACCTAAAACAGCATCTGTCATGTCTTGGAGTGGCGTTTGCAGGCTCTGCAGAGCGGTTGTATTTCCCTTTATTTTTGAATGGACGTTTAGGCTTCGCCGTTACAGCTTGCACGGGAACCTGGGACTCTGAACCTAGCGTGCGCGCATACCCGATGGCAGCTTCCGCCTGGCATGCAATCTGGAGTGTTTTTTCAAGTGTCAAATTTGCATCTGCTTGTCCTAGCAGTCTCTCGCGTATCTTTGCACAATGGATATACTCGATGATCTGGTCACGTATCATTTCGTCTCTACTGTTGTCAAACCCACATGTTGTGGCAAGCTCGCGCAGCGCGGCAACGTACTCTATAATGGACTCCTGCGGTCTCTGTATTCTCAGTCTGAACTTATGACGTTCCACCACAACATTTATGGCTGGGTTGAAGTGTGCACGCAGTGCCATCATTGCTTCTTTGTAAGTCCTACCTGCATTTGCAAGTGTATAAAACACACGCTGGCCCTCTGTACCCAGACAATGTAAAAGAAGTGCACGTAACCTCGTGTCTGGCCAGTCATCACCATCCGCATCAATGGCTAGCAGATAGCTCTCAAACATCCTAGCCCACATGTCGAACGGAATTGTAGGTTGTCCGGCACACGGCAAAAATAAAGCAGGTAAGGTTTAAGGTAAGGTTTAAATCGACAGGCTAGCACAGTTCATATGCTAGCCTGGCTACCACAGTTCATATGCTAGCCTGGCTACCACAGTTCGTATGCTAGCCAGGCTAGCACAGTTCGTATGCTAGCCTGGCTACCACAGTTCGTATGCTAGCCTGGCTAGCACAGTTCGTATGCTAGCCAGGCTACCACGGTTCGTATGCTAGCCTGGCTAGCACAGTTCATATGCTAGCCAGGCTAAATGGAGAGGTGACCTGAGAGGGTCGAACGTACCAGCGAGGGGAGGGACGAAAGTAACGTAAATGATTTCCCTAGCAAGCTGCAAGTTAATGTATTTTATTGTATTATACTTACAGAATAGTACAGTTAAGGTCATTCTTTTCAGCCTACATAGCCAATTGTTTTTAATTATTTGAGGACTTACCTTGCTTACGCCTTCACACAAACTGCAATTCTCCAAATGACGACAAAGACCAATTAGTTCCACCACGTGATGGCGGTGTGCGCGTGAAGGTTAGCGCAAAAGCAATTGGTGAATTAAAAGAAATGAACAAAAGCGCGAATGGCTGATTCAAATATAATAACCAACCTCTATCAATGACGTTTTTGTGAAAATGTTGAAAAAATACGAGGCTTTTTTAAAAATTACGTTACACAACTTTGATAAATTGACGCTAAGAATATTTATTAGTCTATGAAACTCAAAATATTGCCTTGATGAATTGGCACAGATGTTAAATTGGGTCTGCAAGATTGCGCCAATAGGCAGCAGCGGTCGATGCGGCGTCTACTCTTTATATGTCTATGGTGGCAACAGCTTATAACAGGAACTTAAAATCACTAACAGGCAAGTCCAGAAAAATAGGTTACATGAATAATCATAATTATTCATTTTGCAAATAAATAGTAAACAGTAGATGAGTAATTCGTGGTATCAATAAATTTATATTCATATTGTTGGTTCAGATTGCTATTTCTCAAAACGCGGCGCGTGCAGTGCTGATTAGCAAATCAGCTGCCTTGCTCGAGAGGGAGAAAGTCCCAGAACTAGCTAGGTTTCAGAACGCCAGGCAAACGCTCGAGAGAAGCCACTAGAACGGGAGCTGAAGATAAAAGATTCTACTTTGAAACAGAAGTGAGCTACAATTGTTTCTTTCTTTATCCAAATTGATTATTTTGTTTGGTTTAATCATCCTCCGGACCCTGGGTTTTGTATTGTGTCCGAGTATCATCCAGGACTTGGTGAGTCAATTGCTAACTAGCCAAACTCTTCCGTTTTCAACGTCTGTGTGCATAGGCTAGTTAAAGCTATAAGTAGCTCAGTTTGTGTAAAGATTATTGAGGAGCTACGTTTTTCTTTTGTAAACCGAATTCAGAATGTGTTTTTATTTTGTGCAAACCGAATTGATAAGCTAGCTATTTCCAGTTAGGCTGCAGCAGCATGGTGTATTCGCACAGAAAATTGACCTGCGTCACAGCTAGCTACATGCAGCCAGGCTGTAGTAGCATCGTGCACTAGCATAGGAGATTAAACTGCGTCACGTTTTAGCGGTTGGTAGATTGACTATGTCAATCGGTACTTCTGTTGTTTTCTTTTGATTATTTTATTGAGATATGTAAACTAATGTCTTTGCATGTGTGATGTGCCTGTTATAATGGAGGCCAGGTTTTGTTTTTGGATTGGGAAGATCGCGCGCGCTTGGTGTTTCTTACCCCAAGCTGGAACCAAGATGGCGAGCCACCCATAGGAGCCCTGCTGGATCCACGTGGTCTGTCTGCGGCTTCAGACAGCTCATTCTCAGGGCAGCAGCCTACAGATTCGAGCACCTGGATTGTGGTAGGACTGAAATTTCCAGTTTGTTACTGCAAAACGCTGTTGAACTCAGTGGAGCAACAACGGACTTTCCAAAAAGGACGGATTATAGCCTACATTGATTATTGATTATGATTGTTGATTGTTAATTGCTGTATCGGCTGAGTTTATTACTCATTCATACTGTTCATGGGGTAATGCAATTGTGTGTTACTTTTGGCATTCTGATTTACTGGTTAAGTAACTTAGGTTAATGGAAATTAGAACTGAAACTTAAAGGGCTAATAGAACAAAATAGATCATAAAACAAATTAACATAATTTGTCAGCTCAAACAAGAAATAACTTGAAATAAAATTAAAGGGATCCTAAATTAGAACTAAAATATCTATCTAAAATATCAGAAACTCAAAATAGTGGTTTAATAAGGGTTAAATCATAAAACAAGAGGTTTCATGGGATTTATCCATTCTCATTGTGTTACTGTGCAATTGTGTATGTTTCTCTGTCTATGTTTACAATTCTTTATATAAAAACAAGCCGGCAGTTCAAACTTTATTCCCTGGTCTTTGGTCTGCGATCATTTGATGCTAGTTATAAACTGCTCCTACGAACCTAGAACTGGTCCTAGTCAACTGTCAACATCTACAGTGCTATATGTGTGTAGGCCCAGCCTTAATAAATGTGCATATGTGTATGTAGTTGTTTGCATATTTGTGTGTGTTTGTGTATGCCAAGCTACGTGTGTGTGTGTGTGTGTGTGTGTGTGTGTGTGTGTGTGTGTGTGTGTGTGTGTGTGTGTGTGTGTGCGTGTAAACTGACGATCCGCTGAAGACCATAGGTCAGTATCAGCCAGTCCAGCACCAGGTTCAGTGTCTTTCAGACAGAAATCAACCAAATACCATTTGAACCCATATTTAATGGCTGCTGACAGGCGCTCACAGACCGAAAAACACTTTTATTTCATCATTATTTGCATTATACAACTAAACCATATTTAACATGTTTAAGTAGATTTTCATCTCTTGACGTTTGAAGGGGGCGGCGCCCCCAGCGCCCTCTACTGGCCAGCCACCACTGGAAGGACCTTAACTTGTTGGTACTGGCTCCCGTCCAGCTGTAAACACAGAACAGACATGTTTCAGAGATAAGCCTTGGAATAGAGGTATCGTAATGGTGTGGCTCCACAAATAGACCACTCTTCTACCTATTTTATGTGTGTTTACATGACCTATGCCTCAACTGTCATTGATGGTGTTGGGAGAAATGTTATTTCATTGGTCTATTTTTTAAAATTTCTGTTATAAGTTGATTAACATTTATAAGGGCGTTTTCACACAGTCCGTTTGCTTTTGCCCGAATCAGCGTTGTATTTTCCCTTTGGCTCGGTTTGGTTTCACGGGGCAACATTTCAAGCGAACCGACATGTACCAACAAGAGCCACGTGGGAGCTGTCATTCCGTTCACTGGTCAGAAATCTTGTTGGGTTGGCGGGCGGAAAAGGGGAGAGTTTGTTTTTCTTCCGGGATAGCTATAAAACTGGCATTTCTTCATAATTGACTCTGCATAACTGTAGTCCACTGACTTCCGGTTTCTACTGGAGCGGTCATACCAGTTTCCTGTGACGTAACTTGATGTGTACAACTTGAAAAATTTCACCCGTTTGCTGGTAGGTGCAGGTGAAAGTTTGTCGACAATTACGTGCACGTCGTTGACATTTATCCATGGTAAATCTTGCAGGCATCGCGAAAAGTATGCCACTGTCAACAGCACACTTCAATAAACAGGAAACTGGTATGACCACTGCAGTAGAAACCGGAAGTCAGTGGACTACAGTTGTGCACAGAGCCGATTGCGGTCATCGTTTGGGTCATATACCAAGCCAAAATATGCGACCAGAATGGCACATTTAAAGGCAATGTTTATAGAACAATGTGCTGCATAATGCACTGCGCAGCTGGCGACAGGAGCTGGTTTAATCAAGAAGAAGAAGGAAAAGCACAATGCTTCCTGTAGTTCGGATCACGTTCATACCACAGTCACCGGACTGACACCGACTCTTCAACAAGGGCTCGGTCAGGTTGTTTTGGTTTGCACCCGAGTGCGACTGCTGTGTTCACACCTGCCCAAACGAACCGCACCGATGGGGTGAACGCTCCAGGGTTCGATTAAAACGAACCAAACATCTCAGGTGTGCTCGTTTCTCACCTCTCGACCTTCTGGTGTAGCAAATCAGCCCAACAGTTACAGAGATCAGCCCGGGTACCAGTGCTGCTGTCCCAATCGCTATCTTGTTCCTCTCCGACTCGGGCATAGGATCTGAGAGCAAATAACCAAAGACATTTCATAATACCAAAAGTCATCAAAATTGAAGAAAACTGATCAGCCGTTGAACCATCCCAAAGGCAGGCATGAGTCCTGTCTTTCAAAGACTTTTACTCCCGATATTCATGTGGATAACTGAAGAGTTAAAAAAGCCACTTTATTTTGTCATTGTAGATTACAGTGAAATTTGTTCTCTGCATGTAACCCATCCTATTGTATAGGCACAGTGGGCCGCTGCAGCGCTCGGGGACCAACTCCAGTTCTTCTTTCCATTGCCTTGCTCAGGGGCACAGACAGGAGTATTAACCCTAATATTCATGTCTTGCACAAGCCAGTGCATCCTTATGGTGGAGAGGGTACCCAAGGAGGAGAGAGTGGTGATTGGAGCGGACTTCAATGGACATGTTGGTGAAGGGAACAGAGGTGATGAGGAGGTGATGGGAAGGTATGGAGTCAAGAAGAGAAATGTGGAAGGACAGATGGTGGTCGATTTTGCGAAAAGGATGGAAATGGCTGTGGTGAATACATATTTCAAGAAGAGGGAGGAACACAGGGTGACGTACAAGAGTGGAGTAAAGTGCACACAGGTGGACTATATCTTATGTAGAAGGCGCCATCTAAAAGGGATTGCAGACTGCAAGGTGGTGACAGGGGAGAACGTAGCTAGGCAGCATCGGATGGTGGTCTGTAGGATGACTTTGGAGACCAAGAAGAGGAAGCGAGTGAAGACACAGCCGAAGATCAAATGGTGGAAGTTGAAGAGGAAGACTGTTGTGTGGAGTTCAGGCAGGAGTTAAGACAGGCACTGGGTGGTAGTGAAGAGTTGCCAGATGGCTGGACAACCACTGCAGAAATAGTGAGGGAGACAGCTAGGAAGGTACTTGGTGTGTCATCAGGACAGAGGAAGGAAGACAAGGAGACTTGGTGGTGGAATGAGGAAGTACAGCAAATTATACAGAGGAAAAGGTTGGCAAAGAAGAAGTGGGATAGTAAGAGCGATGAAGAAAGCAGACAGGAGTACAAGGAGATGCAGCGTAAAGCAAAGAGAGAGGTGGTAAAGGCAAAGGAAAATGCGTATGGTGAGTTGTATGACAGATTAGACACTAAGGAAGGAGAAAAGGACTTGTACCGATTGGCTAGACAGAGGGACCAAGCTGCAAAGGATGTGCAGCAAGTTAAGGCAATCAAGGATAGAGATGGAAATGTGCTGACAAGTGAGGAGAGTGTGCTGAGAAGGTGGAAGGAATACTTTGAGGGGCTGATGAATGAAGAAAATGAGAGAGAGAGAAGGTTGGATGATGTAGGGATAGTGAATCAGGAAGTTCAGCATGGAGATGTTTAGGAGAGATGGCAGTGGAGTTTTTAACTAGATTGTTTAACACAATCCTGGAAAGTGAGAGGATGCCTGAGGAGTGGAGAAGAAGCATACTGGTACTGATTTTCAAGAACAAGGGCGATGTGCAGAACTGTAACAACTACAGAGGTATAAAGTTGATCAGCCACAGCATGAAGATATGGGAAAGAGTAATAGAAGCTAGGTTAAGAGGAGAGGTGATGATCAGCGAGCAGCAGTTTGGGTTCATGCCACGAAAGAGCACCACAGATGCGATGTTTGCTTTGAGAATGTTGATTGAGAAGTATAGAGAAGGCCAGAAAGAGTTGCATTGTGTCTTTGTAGATTTAGAGAAAGCTTATGACAGAGTGCCGAGAGACGAGGTGTGGTATTGTATGAGGAAGGCAGGAGTTGCAGAGAAGTATGTAGGAGTGGTGCAGGATACGTATGAGGGAAGTGTGACAATGGTGAGGTGTGCGGTTGGAATGACAGATGGGTTCAAGGTGGAGGTGGGATTACATCAAGGATCGGCTCTGAGCCCTTTCTTGTTTGCAATGGTGATGGACAGGTTGACGGACAAGATCAGGCAGGAGTCTCCATGGACGATGATGTTCGCGGATGACATTGTGATCTGTAGCGAGAGTAGAGTGCAGGTTGAGGAGAGCCTGGAGAGGTGGAGGTATGCACTGGAGAGAAGAGGAATGAAAGCCAGTAGGAGCAAGACGGAATACCTATGCGTGAATGAGAGAGAGGACAGTGGAATGGTCAGGATGCAAGGAGTGGAGGTGACAAAGGCATTTGAGTTTAAATACTTGGGGTCAACTGTCCAAAGTAACGGGGAGTGCAGTAGAGAGGTGAAAAAGAAAATGCAGGCAGGTTGGAGTGGGTGGAGAAGTGTGTCAGGAGTGATTTGCGACAGAAGGGTACCAGCAAGAGTTAAAGGGAAAGTTTACAAGATGGTTGTGAGACCAGCTATGTTATATGGTTTGGAGACAGTGGCACTGACGAAAAGACAGGAGGCGGAGCTGGAGGTGGCAGAGTTGAAGATGCTAAGATTTTCACTGGGAGTAACGAAGAAGGACAGGATTAGGAACGATTATATTAGAGGGACCGCTCAGGTTGGACGGTTTGGAGACAAAGCAAGAGAGGCAAGATTGAGATGGCTTGGACATGTGTGGAGGAGAGATGCTGGGTATATTGGGAGAAGGATGCTGAATATGGAGCTGCCAGGGAAGAGGAGAAGAGGAAGGCCAAAGAGGAGGTTTATGGATGTGGTGAGGGAGGACATGCAGGTGGCTGGTGTGACAGAGGAAGATGCAGAGGACAGGAAGAGATGGAAACAGATGATCCGCTGTGGCGACCCCTAACGGGAGCAGCTGAAAGTAGTAGTAGATTCATGTCTTTTTGATGGTGGGAGGAAACCGGAGCACCCAGAGGAAACCCACGCGGACACGGGGAGAACATGCAAACTCCACACAGAAAGGACCTGGGACGGCCTGGGGATCGAACCCAGGACCTTCTTGCTGTGAGGCAACAGCGCTAATCACTGGGCCACCGTGCCGCCTAATTTACATTGATTTACACTGACACACATCAGTAAAACAGGTATAAAATGTCAAGTGCAAGAAGTAGAAGAGGGCACGCTAGTAGACACCAGTAATAATGATGCTATTATGACACCAGCAACAACACCCTTTAAGTAAGGAAGGGCGCATTAGTAACAGTTGGCACCAATTCATGTTAACTGCAAAATACCACCAGAGACCATTTAAGGGTTGAATTAGGCCTTGAAAAGAAAAGTTTTTAGACCTTTCTTGACAGATTAACAACTAATAACCGTTGCATGGAGTCTGAGGGGGAACCTTAACACATGCACATGCTCTTACCCCAATCGTAAAGCTTGGGTCTGCTGAGGCTGGCATGCTCCACCATGCAGGTGATTTTCTCTCCATGTGAGGGCGTATACTCCAGATGAGAGTGAATCTGGTAAAACCAGTTTCCATTGGGCAGTTCCTGGGTAGTGGTGACACCGGATGTCACCTCCTTTCCATTCTTCAGCCATGTCACAATGATTTGTTTGGGATAGAAATTGTATGCACTGCAGACCAACATAGCAGGATATTGGCTGCTGAATGGCTCGGCTGACCTCAGCTTGACGTCGGGCTCAGCTGGGGGGAAAAGACCCAAAATCACAAACCTTCTCCGTATGTCATAAAAGCTCTAATTTGACAGAAAAAAATGCTGATTAACATCATGCGTTTGAATTAAGATGCCAATACAGCGTTTCGTGTCCTTGTAACGCAAAACCAGTGATGGAATGTAACTAAGTACATTTACTCTCAAGTACTGTACTTAAGTACAAATTTGAGGTACTTGTACTTTACTTGAGTGTTTCCATTTTTTTGCAACTTTATGCTTCTACTCCACTATATTTTTCTGACAGTTTTAGTTACCAGTTGCTTTTCATATTACAATTTTTCATACTCTTCCTGTCTAGTGAAAACCGTGTCTCCAAATTTGGTGATTCTGAATTTGATTTATTCTGATGCACTGAAGGATTAAGTGGGGGGTTTTTATGGGTTGAAAACATTCTTCTACTTTTCAAGCTAAATAAACTATTTAAAAACCCTCTTGGATTAGCTGAAAAATGCATAGTCACAAAGCTCACTGCCTCATCGTCGCATTCCTCACCAAAATGATTTAGCCACTGGTAAATTATTATTACAACTGCTGTTGTGAAAATATCATCCATAATGCTGATGTGATGTTCGCGAACGATCCGGTTCTTTTGAACGGCTCTTTGGTACGAACGGAGGGAACCGAATCTTGCTTGGTGGGAGCCGTTCTTTTTCTCGTTGTTCCTATTTCCCTTTGTCTCGTTGTACATATTTCCCTTTTCTCGTTGTACCTATTTCCCTGTCTGCCCCTAAATCCATTCCCCTTTACGCGAACACATGTGGATCTTGCACAAAATTCATTATACTTGTTTGTTTTTTCTGACGTTAGATAAGTTAACGGCTCAAACAACGCAAACACACATCATTTTATTGGTTGCTATGTAGGCTACAATGCATTTGATTTGTGTTGCAATGTACCCTTTGATTGGATTAAAACATGAATCTTCTCCCTGGTTTATGTCTGCCTGCTTTATTTTACCCAGAGCCCCCGAGAGAGAGAGAGAGAGAGAGAGAGAGAGAGAGAGTTGCGTCAGTGAGGGGTCAGAACGCGAGAGGGTCACGTGGTTCATGTAGCCGCCGAATAGTTCCAAACGAAGCTTGGCGGGTCATTTAAATGAACTGCTTAGCCGCGATTTCCGGTAACTACTGTAACCGGTTAGTTTCTTGCCCGGTGCAGGATTCGATACGAGGTGTACTGCACCACAAGGCGACATCACTAACCGCTCGGCTAAAGGGTCAGACCCGTTAGCTAGGGGCTAAAGGGTCAGACCCGTTAGCTAGGGGCCTAACGTGTCTTATTAGTAGTTTACAGTCGTCACCCTCTCCCGGAAGCGCGCCCTCGCGCTTTGTTATTCCCGCGCTACGAAGAGACTTCTGAAGATCTGCACACTTCCGGATCCCACCGCTGCCACCAATGTAACCGAGGGTTTGTAGATGTCGCCTATACTGTGTGAAACTATAAAATAACAAATACGGAGGTTCCACTTTCGCACGAGGACCACTTTATCTGGATTCTTCCCCCAACAGAACTCCACAGCAACAACACTGCGTACAGCACATGCGCCCTCTCTTCAGCCTTCAAAATAAGAGCTCAAGGCATACGCTGTGGCAACAGCTTATACCAGGAACTTAAAATCACTAACAGGCAAGTCCAGAAAAATAGGTTACACTACTAACCAATATTTTCAGATTTTTACATTTATGTATAGATATAGATATATTCCAACGTGACACATATTCTATGCGCACTGTTTGGAACTATCCGGGGCTCCCATGATCCGCCATTGCTGTTAAACAATTGGCCCATTGACGTCTACGGAGTTGACGTAACCCTTTCTTTCTAGGGCTCTGATTTTACCCAGTTTCTTAGAATGATTGAAACGTCTTTTTACCGTAAGTATTGCAATATAGGGGCATTAGCGGGGATACAGGGATGCCTGACTTTAAAAGATTTGGAAAGGCCACCCCCCCTCATTCCGGCGCCCCTGATTACGTGTATAAAAAGCTACTTTAAAAAAAAATTTAAAGGTTGTTTCGATATTTGGTATAATCACCGAAAAAAATCACCTATGTTGTCCAGTATGTTATGGTAGAGGGCTGGGATGTAGTCAATGCAATTCCTGTGGATGTTCCGCTTCTCTTGTGCCATCAGCGTTGGGCTTTTGTTGAAGGTCTCTGCCAGTTGTTTCGCTTTCTCCGTGTTGCCAGTGAAATTCCCCAGCGTGCTGTTGTATTGTCCTTGAAAAATCCTGTTGAAGTAGAGCTGCTCAAGGTACACGACGTCACGGGCATCTCTGGAATTAAACTGACAGCGTATAACACCGTAGGCAAAGAGACCATCTGTAAGAAAGAGTGAACAAGTGGAACAGGTGGCTGGTTGTGGTGTGTTGCGCAACAGAGAAACGTGCCACCCGAAGTCTAAGCACCTTGTAGCAAGTGCATATTTGTGTTGTTAGTCAGTTCATTGGAATAGACAACAACAGCCACTCAAATGTACTCTTTGATGTCTTGATGTCTGGTCAATAATCCAGGTAAGGAAATCTAAGAAGGTTGAATCAGTTCATCTTTCTACTTTTTACTCACCCTCTCCAGATAGTGACGGCAACAGCAACAGCAAGACGGACGAGAGCCTCAGAGCCGACATACCAACAGCAGCACGATCAGTGAACCACTGCGGTCAAGCTACGCTACCCGCCGTTCCAGTCAAATCAGCCGTCACGCATATTTCAGTGCGCACATATTCTCTTTATTACGGCACAGAAACTATTTTCAAGCTACGCTACCCGTCGTTCCAATCAAATCAGCCGTCACTCATATTTCAGTGCGCACATATTCTCTTTATTACGGCACAGAAACTATTTCCCAACCTTGCGGCTTTTTTTCTTCGCACTTATATTCACAAAAACACTTTGGCCAAGATTGAGGACATTTGGCTACAAAATAGTAGAATCTATGGTCTCTATTAAAGTAGCTGATTTTGGAAAGTATAGACGCAGCGTTACCATGCACGTAAGCTGTAAAGCTCTCAGTAAAACTCACCAAACTCCTGGTAGTATGTCAGCAAATTATTATTTCTTCAGTGATATTATAATGGTATTATATATTCATAAACATTAAAAGATGCATGAAATATTTGGATTCAGGCCCACTCGAAGTACAACCACAAGTAGTTGGAAGTCTGTTTTCCTTGTAGTAATCAGCTGATTAGTGAATGAATCTACACCACAAGTTAGAGACTTTCTTCTGAAGCCCTCTGAGGAAGTCAGACAGGCAACTTGCAAAGTTGGCATGCAACAGCGTTTGCCTCTCTGTCATTTTAGACAACTTCCGTATTCAGTTTGGTCTCTTTCAGTGCTGCCAATGGCGGCATTTTTTCACATCTTATTTCGTTTGTACCACCTATTTCAGTGGTACGCTTTTTTTAAAACCCTCTGCTGGTGTCTACGGCCACGTTTAATTTCCTCTCAGCTTAACCGCACCAAATTGCTTTTACCCCACAATGTATGGTATCGTTCTCTCGGCACGACATCAGCTACAAGTCTGGGTCAATAGTTTAGATTATTTGAAAGAAAGATAAATTGGCAAATATTTCCAGCCCTAACGTGGACTCGCAAGGGTCGATAACGCCATTATTAGATACAGCTGATCATTTACAAAACTGCTAGAAATCTCGAGATCTTGACATTTCAGATTCTTACACCTTGTCTTTTTTGTCATTCACATCCACCCGCGAGTAAATAAACCACTAACAGTGTTAGTTTTCTGACTGACTGGGATGCTGTTCACTTGATTTAAAAAAAACATTTTATATTCTTGGCCTGGAATTCATTATTCAGTTGAAGACCACATTATTTTCTATTAACAGTGTAATCTTTCTCAAGGTGTAATAACGTCTCCCTGCAATTGTTGGCCGTCCCTAAAGCCTGACTGCCTGGGGGTCCGGTGACCAGCATGTGGGGGAGATTCATGGAGTGATGTTGAGTTGAGCGTGTAGAAAAATGAAAACATTCAGTCAGTTTCTGCATTTATTTGCTGGTACCGACTACCATTTCAGGCAAGAAAAATAATGACAGTAAACAGGAAACAAACCCACAGATTTTGGGCCATTCACAAGCACAGAATAAAACTCAATTTCAGCTCCCTGTATGAATGAAAAATGTTACAATGCAGGCGAAGAACCTCTTAACTGATCAGTTTATATTGGATTAACTAGGAAAATCTGTAAAAGGCATTATGTGTGTTCTTCCCTTGTAGGGCCTTCACATAGTTTCACACCATTCAAGCTTGCCACTGTTAGAAAGCACTGTTTCTCATCCAGCTGCAGTCTGAGATGCTAAAAGGGTCCCCGGCAGGAAGGAGTTACGGTTCATTGCACGCCTTGACGATGAGAACTGTCCCAACTGCGACACCCAGCACCCCCAGAGTGGCGCCAGCTCCACAGAATATATCAGGTCCAAAGATGGGAGGCCTGGGCTTCAGCTCTGTGGAGGATAAGGAGAAGAAAACGTCTGAGTCATCACTGACCGAAACTACACAAACGACAACAAAGGTGAAACTGGGACTCGTAACAGCTTCAGGAAAGTAGGCTGATCACCCCAGGTTGCCGTTATAGGTTGCTCCAGGGCTGTGTGCTCCACGGTGCAGCTGTAGACATCTCCCTTACTCGGGGTAAAAGTCAGGGTGGAGAACTGGTGGAAGGTCCCATCATCATTGAGATAGTAGCGACTCAGAGACGCCCCTTCTGCCACCGGGTAGCCATTCTTGACCCAGTGAACTTGGATGGAAGGGGGGTAGAAACTATTCACAAAGCAGATGAGGCTGTTCTCTCTCCCGAGCTCTATTTCATCCAGCGAGTAGATGGTGCTCTCGGGGGCATCTTGATGGTTGTGGTGTCCGTGTTCGTGGGTCGGGGTAGGATGTGAAGCGATGGTGCCGAGAGACAGACAATGAAAGTTAGGAGACCTTTCGGTTGTCACTGAGGAAAACCCATAAGTGGGATAACTGCAAAGACTTTCTCTTACCTTTTTGCCCAGGTGGATTTTTCTCTTCTGCTATCATATATATGAGTAGTTCTTCACAATACTTCTTATTTCTCAAAGCATTGTGAAATTCTCTTGTTGGATCAAAAGCAATTGAAGATTGGTCAAATAGTGGGGGCAGGGTGCCAACAAGCTTTCTTGTCTGGAAATCCACATAGAAAATCTGCTCATCGTCAAGCGTCGCATGTATTTCACTTCCATTCGAATAACAGCTGATGAGATACTGAAGTTCATGGAAAGCTAAAAAAACAAACAAACCCAAAAACAACAGAAATAGAGAAAAATTACGAAGTAATTCTTTTTAGAATTATTTATTAAAGCCCCAATTATCACCAAAAGGGTCTCACAACAAGACAAACTTCTGTTCATTTCAGCTTTATTACAAATTTACTAGATTGGATTTACGGGGTGGGGTGGGGTGGTTCGATAGTTGAGTTACTATTAATCTAACCTCAAGAAACTCAGGACAGAATATGTTGCTGGAGTTATGTATGTTTAAGCCAAAACAGGCAAGCGTTACTTTAAAGGCCTATTCTTACTTTGTGCAGGGACACAGAAGAAGCTGAGAATGAGGGCGGCGATGGAAAAGCACTTCATGACCTCTCAGGGCTGGAAGATGGTTGCTCGTGAAGACGACGAGGAGAAGTTCCCGTGTGAGCAGTCAGGAAACAAACCGGCGACCATGTCACGCACTTGTACCTAAAACATCAGAGACAATGATGAATATGGAATGAGGTACCAAAACCCTCACATGGGCACTGCCCACAAACGTCACATATTTGATATCATTGACTCTGTCAGGCTGGGCTCTTGTGTATGTGGTATGACTGGTTTGGCTGGAGATAATTCTCTGCACTGCAATCTGCTTCCACATGTACTACATGCACATAGAGGACATTATTGTCACTGGCGAGAAATATAATATCAGGAAATAGGTGAACAACACAAATCAAGTTATACAGTGCGGTGGTGTTCATTGCAGAATTGACATTTGAGCCTGCTGGAGGTGTTTGTTGGGGGGGGTTTTTTGTGAGAAACGTCCTTGGTTGTATCACAAGGAGAGTTATCAGATCATGTATGCTGGTGAAAGTAATGGCAATACCATCAAGGAGTATATTTCTCAAGCACGAGGCTGAGACATCCACCCGCATACTCAAATCAAACGCCGCATGATGGTAAACACAGCTGTTTTATGGGTGGGGGAAATCCCCCGATCATATCTCAGATTCAAGATTCTGTATTTCTTACGTCTTATTATACAAGTACAGGAGAGTACAATTCTCGTGTTTCGGCACCCCAACACTGCAGCAACAATCGTAATAAAATACCAACAAAACAAAACAAAAAAAAAGCAGTAATAATAATAAATAGTGTGCGGTGTATGTAAGGTGCTGTGTGGGTGTAGGCCCAGCCTTAATAAATGTGCATATACACTCACCGGCCACTTTATTAGGCACACCTGTCCAACTGCTCGTTAACGCAAAATTCTAATCAGCCAATCACATGGCAGCAACTCAATGCATTTAGGCATGTAGACGTGGTCAAGACGACCTGCTGCAGTTCAAACCGAGCATCAGAATGGGGAAGAAAGGTGATTTAAGTGACTTTGAACGTGGCATGGTTGTTGGTGCCAGACGGGCTGGTCTGAGTATTTCAGAAACTGCTGATCTACTGGGATTTTCACGCACAACCATCTCTAGGGTTTACAGAGAATGGTCCGAAAAAGAGAAAATATCCAGTGAGCGGCAGTTCTGTGGGCGAAGATGCCTTGTTGATGCCAGAGGTCAGAGGAGGTTGGCCAGACTGGTTCGAGCTGACAGAAAGGCAACTGTAACTCAAATAACCACTCATTACAACCGAGGTATGCAGAAGAGCATCTCTGAACGCACAACACGTCGAACCTTGAGGCAGATGGGCTACAGCAGCAGAAGACCACACCGGGTGCCACTCCTGTCAGCTAAGAACAGGAAACTGAGGCTACAGTTCGCACAGGCTCACCAAAATTGGACAATAGAAGATTGGAAAACGTTGCCTGGTCTGATGAGTCTCGATTTCTGCTGCGACATTCGGATGGTAGGGTCAGAATTTGGCGTCAACAACATGAAAGCATGGATCCATCCTGCCTTGTATCAATGGTTCAGGCTGGTGGTGGTGGTGTAATGGTGTGGGGGATATTTTCTTGGCACACTTTGGGCCCCTTAGTACCAATTGAGCATCGTGTCAACGCCACAGCCTACCTGAGTATTGTTGCTGACCATGTCCATCCCTTTATGACCACAGTGTTCCCATCTTCTGATGGCTACTTCCAGCAGGATAACGCGCCATGTCATAAAGCTCGAATCATCTCAGACTGGTTTCTTGAACATGACAATGAGTTCGCTGTACTCAAATGGCCTCCACAGTCACCAGATCTCAATCCAATAGAGCACCTTTGGGATGTGGTGGACCGGGAGATTCGCATCATGGATGTGCAGCCGACAAATCTGCAGCAACTGCGTGATGCTATCATGTCAATATGGACCAAACTCTCTGAGGAATGTTTCCAGTACCTTGTTGAATCTATGCCATGAAGGATTAAGGCAGTTCTGAAGGCAAAAGGGGGTCCAACCCGGTACTAGCAAGGTGTACCTAATAAAGTGGCCAGTGAGTGTATGTATGTAGTTGTTTGCAAATTTGTGTGCGTTTGTGTATGCCAAGCTACGTGTGCGTGTGTAAAACTGGCGATCCGCTGGAGACCATAGGTCAGTACCAGTCAGTCCGGCACCAGGCTCAGTGTCTTTAATGTTCTTTATTCAAAAGCCTGGTCGCTTGGTGGAAAAAAGCTGTTCTGGAGCCTTATAGCCACGTTTTTATGATACAATGGCGCCCCCCAGGGGTTCGTTAGGGGGGCGCGACCACCATGCCAAAACTACTAGCCACTGCCCCAGTCCCCTCCCCCACTGCAGTGTTTCGCTGCCGCTGATTTTTTTTTTTTGTTTTTGTTTTTTTAAATTGGGAGTTAAAGGAGAAGCTCTGAGCTCACCTGACAACGTCCGCACAGCGGTTAGCGCGACGAGCGCCGGGCAGCAGAGGTCGGCAACGACGATCGCGGATCCCCGCGTCACCCTCCGCAACGCGGTCCCGCAACTTCCGCAACGTCACAGCGGAAACACGACATAATCGCCAAATACCTGCCAAACCAAACCAAGGACCGGACGATCCCGCTCGATAGGTTTGGTTTCGGCAAAGGCGCTCCACACGCCGACCGCTGTCGTTGATCGGTTTTTTTTTTTTTTGCTTCTTCCTGGAGGCGGGGTTTCCTGCGCGCGAGGGCTGTCAATCTGTCCAGACAGGCGCGCGTGCCAGCTGCGCAGCCGCGTCGGCGTCCAATGAGAAACGCTGAACTGACGAGCGCCAGTCGTTCTAATCTTCTCTTTTACACACGTGTGTTTAAATAGAGAACCGCGGAAATGAAAGAAGTAATAAAAGGAAGTGAGCGTGAAATCTGACGTGTCGGAACTTTAGGTCACACATTTTTTTTGCGTCCATAATTCATTATTTGATTCGATAGAATACAGATACGCCTGGAATCATAGCCGCTTGTAGATTATTATTATTATTATTGTAACGTGCATGGATAAGAAGATACGCTGGCCGCTGGCTGGCGAATCTAATCCTTCAGTCGAGCGGTTAGCGATGTCTCCCGCGGTGCGGGCGATACGGGTTCGCGCCCCGGCCGCGGCAGCTCCTGTGGTTGCCCCCCGAGTTCGCTACATTGTTATTATTTTTACCTCCTAGAATCTTGACATCTGAAATGCAATTTGTGTTCGAGGCTACGGTGCAAAGAATGGAAGATACTTGTAAATAATATAAAACGTGATGTGTTGCACACAAACGAAACCTTTGTTATCCTCTGATATTTATTTTCTAAGCAAACCACACCCTTGATTTATTGGCGATGACGTATTCGAATTGGAATTTGATAGGTTAATTAATGAGCCCTTGGCTGATCTCGTGTGCTAGTCACATGAGATCAGCCAAGGAATTGAACAGCATGCAATTTATTATGTACTATAATATGGTGTCTTTACCTGTGTATTGCATACACTGAAACTCCCCTATGTTGTGCCTATAAGCCGCCACACGATTTTCACTGCCCCCCCTCCACCCCCACTAAATATTCTCTGCAGGCACCACTGGCAGGAAATCTATAGGAGAGAATAAAACAAACGATTTTTTCTGCTAAAGAAAGGGTATCTAGTATCTCCCACAAGGAAAAGGTCGGTTTTCAATTATGTTATTTCAATCATATTTCCTGTCAGAAACGGTTTTCTGACGTCACTGCTGGCTACTTGGCTGAATTACTGACACTTGGTTAGCAACGTTTAATGGTGCATTTTGGTAGTTTTTTTTTAAAAAAATGTTAGTACAAGTGACATTTTTAAAGAGAAAATCTGATCAGAAATGAGTGAGCATTAATTTTATTATTATTCGTACAAATGTTTTTCAGGTTTTTATTAAGTATATCGGTTTCCCATTTTCAATTTTGTGTGGTGTGAAATGAATGGAGTTAAGGTTCTAAATGGGCAGCAGTTCTGGTCGGCAGGTGAAAATAGTTGGCTTTGCAAAAAAAAAGGTATATCTTTAATGTGTTTTCATCAGTGACAAGTTAAATCTATCAAAACAAAAGGATGCAGAAAGTTATATAACTGAATATGGCTGAACTGTTGTTTTCACACGGAATTGACTTCCACCCAGGACTTAATGCATCCAAGCAGAGACTGTAAGGATGGGGAGTGCATTGAAGCATTCTGTTAATTTATCAAAATTACCTAGTTTAAGAAATAGCTCTATTTTGAACAGTCTCGCATGAACTCCCGACAGGGATACAAGCGGGGACGAAACCCAGAACGCTCCAGGTACCGAAGGCACGGATAGGCTCAGTACCACCTCCCCCCTCAAGGTGGCGGTAGAGCTTCGCTGATGTGGAGAAAGCCTCCCCGTCGGCGCTCCGCTGGCGGGGCACCAGGCTCAGGAATGGGGGCCGTCTCCCTGACCCCGGCCCGCTGATGGGAAAAAAAAAAAAGGAAAAAGAAAAAACACACCCGACCAAGCGGCAAAGGGGCCGGGGATGCGAGACGGGGACGGAGCAAACCAAACACAGCCGCAAGCCGAAACTCGGGAGGAAAGCTGACGCTCCAAAACATGGAGTGTCGCCCGGCCGACGGGGCGCCCGATAGTGCGCTGATGTAGTCGGAGAGGGTTTTTTTTTCCTTCTTCTTCTTCTTCTCTCAACGAAAAGATTTGGCTTCTACTTTTTTTTTCTTCTTCTTTCCTTTTTTTTTTTAATCGCTTCTATCGATACACATCTGCAATGATGCGGGTCGCGGAGCGGAGTAGGACCGCTGCGATCGTACTCTGCCTTCTCGGGTACCATGTGTCCGAAGTGGTTAGCAAAACGCTACGGGAGGACAACGCCGTCGAAGGTAAAAACGGGGGGGGGGGGAAGTCAATTAAAACTGGTTTTCTTGCTTTAAGCGCCCGTGTTGCGGCAATGCGCCTTCCCCCATTAGCCGGCTAGCTTGCTAACTTGCGGGGGCTAATGGTGCCGCCGCGCTAGCATCCTCGCAAAACGCTGCAGCCCTAACGTTAGCTGCCCTAGCCAGCGTTAGCAGGCTAACGTCGCGGGAGGTGGCGAGCAAATAAGCTGACTTTTAGCTCGCTGATATGTTCCCGGGGCGTTTCATTTGTCTTCGTTTGCAGTGTGCCAGACCATTTCTTTTTGACCTGTACCCGCTGAAAAGAAAGAAAGAAATCTGCTCGGTTGCTGTTGATGACTGTAAAAATGCCCCCCCCCACGCAAAAATGCCCTCCTCCTTTTGAGAGCATATAGAGAAGAGTCCGGCTGCAGTGATCGCATGGTTAGATATTATCTGCATCGTCTATTTGTGTGTGTGGGGGGGTGTATGATGGAGGTGAGGGTTTGTGGGGTGTTAGTAGTTATATGGATATGAGATTTAGGGTACCAGGTTGGCCTCAACATTAAGGCTAAGACTGAAGCCTCTGTGACAGCAAGTATAGCCTGTGCTGAGGGGCCTTTGAGCAAGACCCTGACCCTTTATTAGCTTGTCATGCTCTTTGGCCTTCATGGAGTAGGTGAGAGTCATTTAAAAAGGAAAAATCCCTCGTAGGATAATCATAAAAATCAGATGAGAGAAAAGCTGAAATCACATTCTTAGGGACCATGGCCTGGAAGATGAACGTTATGCCTGGTCTTAGTCTGTGACGAGGCAGTCTGTTTAACACTGCGACAGACATACTTGGAGTTTGAAAGGCAGTATGAATCACCGATAATCCAGTGGCAATGCATTCAGCTGCTCCAAAGCTGCTCCACTCTAAAGCTGTCCCTTTATAGCAGCTTCCAAGAGGACACACATCTGTTTTGTCCGTTCTCTTTATCTCTCTCTGTTGCATGCACACACTCATAAAGTTCTGTTAAACAACACAGCTCTACGCTCCCGGACTTCAGTCAAACCCTCCGTCAGGTCTTTGCGTTTAATATCTGAGTTGTGTAGACTTGGGTCTGCTTTGGTCTGGCTTTCAGTCCGCAAGCACGCAGGCCTGACAATGATTGTAAATATAGCTCTCTGTCAGCTTGCCTTCTGAACGTTGTTAGACTAAATCCAGTAGCTGGTGAGAAATGAAGTAGGCTACAGTTTCTTTGGGGGTAAATAGGTTCCTGGGAGTTGGCTGTAATGTTTAAGCCTTTCCTACCAGAGATGTGTTGGGAGGGAGGTCTCCTGTAGGAATTTGCTTCTGGTGTCCTCTGCATTGTGATAATGGGACACTGTTTGTGCTAATCAGGTGGTTTTCACAGCAGCAGGCTCTGTTATTGAAAGCAAAGAGCACGCAGAAAGGTACGTTTGTCTTTGCAGTTCACAGCATAAGGCCACTGTTTACTGAAGTCTGTCTCTACCTCTCTGTGTCTCCTGTCTTTTGCTTGTGTGGTACCGCTCATCTCTCTGTCTCTCTCTGCCCCAGCCTGACCTTCAGTTGTCCCTGGGGGAGTGTGTGGTTAGGTCGATACTGAGGATTTCTCTTAGCCGAGCAGGCAACATAGCCATGTGGAGCCAGCCACACATACACTTTCCCCACAGATATAGATCTCACTTGGATTAAAGCTGGCTGTAATAGGCATGGTGTTACATCTCCACCAGTGAAGCATTGCTGCAGCCCAGCGAGGGCTTCCAGGAACTGCTGAAACCAAATCCTATTGTCATCAGCCCTCATAGATGTTAATCACAACATATCGAGTGTGAGGAATAACAGAGGTCCATACTGAATAGGACACCTTGTGCCTGGACTTCTGTGGACCTGAGGGCAGCGTAGCAGTCAGGGAGAGAGATATTGGACGGCTGTTTGTCCTCCACCCTAGTGGGTGAGTTGAGATCTGATGATGTAACAGAATTGCTCTGTCCTCTGCCGAGTTAATGGGATTGACCAACGCTGTTCAGTGTTACTTTTAATCCAGACAAGTGATAACAGCAGCTTGTAACGCTGCTGGTAGCTCAGTTTTCCTGCTGTATATAACGGTGTCCAATATTTAGTATACATGACGATTTTGTGTGTCTGTGCGTTGTGTTACATTTTCAGATTTCTACCAGATTTAAATCCAGGTCAATTTTGTCTAGACTGTATTCAAGGTCTGCCCCCGCTGATTTTCTTTGAACACTGCAGACTTATTTCTCTGATGGCCCTCTGTGGGTTGCAACCTTAGCATTTTTGTTGTTCTGAGCTACTTGGTGATAAACCGGTTCACACGCGTCTGCACATGTTGTTTCACAGCGTGATGCTGAGGTGTGGTTCTGTGCAGTAATGCTCTTTGTTTCACACGTGTTTCTCTTTTCTGAACAGGCGGATCTGGATCTGTCAGTGATTCATCTGACTTTCTGCTCTTTTGTGGGGGAACCATTTATATTTTATTCAAATCCCCTAGTGTTCCTTTGTTGAATTGCAGTTAAGGTTTTCCGCGTTTGATGTGAAATGAGGAGTATTTTAACTGAAATAGCAGGAAGAGAAAATACTCCATAGGCTTTAGGTTGTGATTGTCATAGACTTTTGTCCTTAACTATGATGCTAACGTTTTGCCCACACTGACACATGGGCGCCAAGAGTCTAATTCAGGTCATTCACTCGCAGCTGACATACCTCACTCCTCTCTCCTGCTAACTGCTGTCAAATTTTGTCATTGTCCCCCCCCTCCTTGCTCCCCAATTGTACCTGGCTAATTACCCCACTCTTCTGAGCCGTCCCGGTCGTTGCTCCGCCCCCCTCTGCCGATCTGGGGAGGGCTGCAGACTACCTACCACATGCCTCCTCCGATACAGGTGGAGTCGCCAGCCGCTTCTTTCCACCTGACAGTGAGGAGTTTCCACAGGGGGACGTAGCACGTGGGAGGATCACGCTATCCCCCCCCCCCCAGTTCCCCCTCCCTCCGCTCGAACAGGCGCCCCGACCGAGCAGAGGAGGCGCTAGTGCAACGACCCAGGACACGTACCCACATCCGGCTTCCCTCCCGCAGACAACGGCCGATTGTGTCTGTAGAGACGCCCGACCAAGCCGGAGGTTAACACGGGGATTCGAACCAAAGATCCCTGTGTTGGTAGGCAACGGAATAGACCGCTACGCTACCCGGACGCCCGGCTGCAAATCAATTGATGAAAGAAATTTAATTGCATTAATGTGGGGGAAAAAGTTCACCATTACTCTTTATTCTGCAGTGATGGATTTTCATCCAACTTCCACAATCTTCTTTGTTTGGAAAAAAAACAACCATCAGCATGAATGTGCTGGGAAACCTTCTTGTAAATCATCAACAGACTACACGATGGAGCTGTATTTGAACGGCACGTCACGGTTTTTAGTCTGGGGGGGGGGAAGTTATTGCATTTCTCGCTCACCCGCAGTCGCTGAATGTGACATCTGTTGGGCTCCGCAGTAACATCGCTTTAACTCAATTACTGTACGTGGCTAACAAGCTGTCTTTAAATTTAGCTGCTGCCTGCATGCAGATTGCATCTGTCCCCCCCCCCCCCTATTTGGAAGACCCTTATAACCCTCATCCACCCGATGGAGGCCGACCATACCATGCATTTCTGGTTTAATTTCAACCTTATGATTAAGCCCTGCCGTTATAAGTAGTATGTGACTAATGTACACGGACATCACACCTCGGCGCTCGAGTGTCGCCGCGCCGCTCGCTCGCTCGTACGCTCCTCCTCACTCGTCTCTCCGGCTTGTGTCGGTCTCGCTCCAGCGCAAACTAACACACACACACACACACACACACACACACACACACACACACACGCTACCACCCTACTGCTTTGGCTTCTGCTGCCCGGGATAATTGGTGTGAGATGGCAGCGTCGGTCAGAGGAAACCCTTTGATGGCTCTGTCCTCCATATGGCGTGGCCTGCACGGACACGCACGTTCTCAACATGGCCACTCACAGTCACCGACCGACTGTAGCACATAATCCTTCTTATAGTGGAAATAAATTCTAGCCGTCCTCACGGTGAGTAAAGGCAAGTTAAGTGTGTAGAAAGTCGACAAAATGGAAGAGATTCTAATCTTGACCAATTTAACGGAGCAACTGCAACACCTCAAGGCCGCGTTCCCTCACCTACCATCCTTTATGTCCGGGTGCATGTCCAAGTACAGAGGAGACCCCTGGCTTGTTTAACAATGATGTCACCACATGCTGTTGTTTTATTGGATAAGAATTAGGAGTGGGACTTTGTGTGTGTGTGGTTGTGTGTGTTGGTTTCACCCAGGGGGATTCTTTAAAAGTGACCACAGCTGGCACCCCTAACAGATCACAGGGAGTGGGACAGGAAGTGAGGTCACGCTTTCATAGCCCCCCCACACACATATGCACACTGAAACCCTCCATACAAAATCTCAATGGGTGGGGTTGGGGGGGGGGATGTAAAGGGGAATCCCAGCCTCCTTTTGTTCCCTGAGCCTCTGCTGTGACAGTGGGAATGTAAAGAAGAGAGCGGGATGGACTAAGTGGTCCCTTTGCGGTCCTGGAAAGGAGCGCCAAACCAGGACAATGGCGGATAATAACGCGTTTTGGTTTGAGATTGTCACTTTCCTCGGCCAAAAGCCTCGCCGCACTTACATAGTGCAGCCCCCGCAGGCGCACAGCTATCATTGTGTGCACAGTTCTCCAAGGTGGAGCCTGCACTTGGGTTGAACTCTTCCAGATTGTTGGACTCAGCGTAGTTTAACACGGAGCGAGGTGCCTTTCAGGTGGGGGAGGGGAACCTGTCTAGCCAGGGTTATGGAAGCGTTAGCCAGGAGGGTGTGTGTGTGTGTGTGTGTGTTTGTGTGTCTCCGTGTGCGTGCGTGAGACGAGCGCGGGGAGAGAGTTATGGTGGTTTTGGTTTCCAAAGAGTGTGGGGGAGGTAGGCATGTTCAGGTCAAGGCAGTGGGAGGGACAAAGCCTTTCAACCTTAATTGAAAGGTCACCATGGGTCAGTCTGTAAACAATGATCACACAGAGCCCATGTTGTTGTTTGTTCAAGGACGGTCTGAAAGCGGAAAGCGTGATTGCCTGGTGGCTCGGACTCCAGAGTAATGTTTCTATCTGCCTTGGGAACATGAAACTGAAATATGTCAGTTAGTTTTGTTGTATAATATGCCGAGCATGACCAGGGTTTGAGTGGTCCAAATATTAAGTGTACTGCAGTCCACATACTATAGTCCAGCTATTGTGCGTTTGTTTTCTAGTGTTAATAACTTTTGAAAGGGCTCAGTTCATCTGGACACAGCATTTCTAGGCTTAAGTGGAGATTTCACCCCGGGTGTGGGGTCTCCAGATGAAAGCCGGGGTAGTTAACTGTGGCCGTACTGCACAATGGCCCAGCGGTCAGCACTGTTGCCTCACAGCAAGAAGGTCCTGGGTTCAGACCCCAGGCTGTCCCGGGGTCTGTTCTGTGTGGAGTTTGTCGGTTCTCCCTGTGTCTGCGCGGGTTTCCTCCGGGTGCTCCTGTTTCCTCCCGCCATCAAAAAAGACACGCATGTTAGGGTTAATGCTCCTGCCTGTGCCCCTGAGCAAGGCAGTGGAAAGAAGAGCTGGAGTTGGTCCCCGGGTGCTGCAGCTGACCACTGCTCCTATGCAATAGGATGGGTTAAAGTGCAGAGAATAAGTTCACTGTAAGAATACAATTCGCTGTAAGAATACCATGACAAAATAAAGTGGCTTTAAATGGAGTTTTACACATGTGTGTACAATTTATGTAGTATATTGCGCGGTTGTTTGTTAGGTAGTCCAGTTTATAGTACGTGGAAGTTTGTCATTTAACAGCCTCCAGCAGTGCTCCCTGACTTGGGCCCAATTTATACTCCAAATGTCGGCTAGCAGACAGATGTCTCTCGACAATTTTGACGTCATCAGAGACACTTCTTGTGTCTCCCAGGGCTGTCGTGTACACGACACATTTTCTTATGTCGGCTAGCAGACTAGCCGACATTTGGAGCATACATTGGGCTTTAGTTTGAGCCTTTTGTTAGCTTGACCGGCGGTCTCATCACCAACCGAAGGTGTTTATATGTGCAGTTTTTGTCCTCTCTGTTCCAAGCATTCTTCGAGGGGGGGAAATGGCCCCATTGTTTTTGAGGGGAAGTGCCGCTGGATGCAATCCGGGAAACAGCCAGTCGTCCATCCCTTTTCTCGTTTGCCGGATTCTGGAATGCTGCATCAGTGGTTGTGTGGCGAAGGGGCCCGTCGATGAGTGTGAGCCCAATGAAAGAGATGACTGTGTTTAAGCTGCATGTAATTATGAGACCCTTAGACGTCTCTGTCAGTAAGTTTACTCCCTTTGAGTCATGCATAAAGGTTTTCACCAGCTGTTGTCAGTCGTCCCACACACGCAAACTCATGTAAACGTCCTCTACCTGTGTGTTCACAGAGGTGACCCTGAAGGTTCACCTGAGCGACGCCAGCACCCAGAAGCCCCTGGGAGGGGCAACCATCGAGCTCTTCACCAACCACACCTCTGTGACCACGGAGACCTCGTCGGCTGATGGCAACGCCTACGTTCGTTTCCCCTACCGCCTCGGCACGCTGCTGGTCGTCACTGCAACCAAACAGGGCTATGTGCCAAACTCGGTCCCCTGGACTCCTTCCAAACTGCCTGGTAGGACTGCATCTGTGTGTGTGTGTGTGTGTGTGTGTGTGTGTGTGTGTGTGTGTTCATATATATATATGCCTGTGTGTATGTGTGGCTGAGTGGGGAAAAAAAGGACAAGTGGATTAAGGATTTCAATCAATTGCCACATTTAGAATTAAACTGTTGGGGTAATGTAAGTGCTTGCAGCTTATTAACTTTGAGCGGCGGGGTCCATTTTGCATTTTTTTGTGTTTGTGTGTGTGTGTGTTTGTGTGTGTGTGCGCGCGCACGTGTCAAGTTTGCACCAGGTGTGTGAGCTAACAATGAATGGAGTGCTCCATTACTAATTTATTACAATATATGCCAAAACCCAGCAAGGGGGCTGCCTAAGCCTCTCTTTCACTAACACACACACACACACACACACACACACACACACACACACACACACAAACACAGTCACACAGCCTCCCAAGAGGCTGCAGTACTTTGTGAGTGTGTGTTGAGAGAATTGTGCGTGTGTGTGTGGGGTGGGGTGGGGGGTGGTATTATAAGCCAATGGAACGGCAGCCAATTGGATTAGTACGCTTACCAGCTCTGAACAATAGAGTAGTGAAAGGAAGGGGGAAAAAAAGAGGAAAGAAGTGCACCATGCTGGGTCAGACTTCTGTCCTGCAAGCAGACAGGAAGAGAAAGCCGGGTGATGAAAAACGAGTAATTATTTAATGATCCTCATTACTCATCCTGTTGCGTGTTACTTTCAGGGGTTACCAGTTTTAGAATTTAGTTCATTCGTGAAAGCTACAGTCCTACACAGATTTTTTTTTGTAACTTGTTGACATTTATTTTGGCACCGGTAATTGTGTTTGTGCCTGAGTATTCCTCGTCACACATTCAGAATGAAACAGGGTCACCCGTGCTGTCGTGTCCAGACCTTCCCACAGCTGAGGCTGGCTTTTACTCCATGCTGGTAAAGGTCTTTTACAAGCTTGTTCACCAGGGATTCGAACTTGCTGCTAGCTGCTTTCAACTTGTGCGTTGGGCTGCGGTCGAGCTGTAAAACACAATGTGCCATATGACTTTTCATTTTACTACCTGACTCTCGGTAATCATTCAGATGAGCAGGTACGAAAGCATTAAGGTTCCATTTATTTATTTGTTTGTTTGTTTATTTTAAAGGCATAAAAACTTTTTATTTTAAATAAATTTAATTTTAAATTTATTTTTATTTGATTTTTTTTATTTCAAAGTTCTCTTTATTTGTTTATTTATTTTAAATGTATTAAAACATTTTTCATTTTAAATAAATTTAATTTTAAATGTGTATTTAATTTTTTAAAGTTCTACTTATTTATCTATTTTATTATTTCTTTATTTTAAATGTGTTAAAACATTTTTTATTCTAAATAAATTTAATTTTAAATTTATTTTGATTTGTTTCTAAATTTATTTTAAAAGTCCAATATTTGATTTCTTTTATCATATAAGATGTAGGTTTATTTACATACATAATTGGAGAATTTGGGGTATGAATTGAAAATGCATTGAGAACCAATTGTAAGTGAAAATATTGGTCTGTTTTACACCCAAGGTTTACAGTCGTTATCGATGTGAACAAACCTCAGAAAACATCAGAAGCTCAGATTTTGTGGTCTTTTAGTGTTCCGTGGGTGGCACGGTGGCCCAGTGGCTAGCGCTGTCGCCTCACAGTAAGAAGGTCCTGGGTTTGAACCTCAGACCATCCCAGGTCCTTTCTGTGTGAAGTTTGCATGTTCTCCCAGTGTCTGTGTGGGTTTCCTCCGGGTGCTCCAGTTTCCTCCCACCATCAAAAAGACATGCATGTTAGGGTTAATGCTCCTGCCTGTGCCCCTGAGCAAGGCAGTGGAGAGAAGAACTGGAGTTGTTCCCCAGGTGCTGCAGCTGCCCACTGCTCCTATACAACAGGATGGTTAAATGCAGAGAACAAGTTCATTGTAAGAATATAATGACATAATAAAGTGGCTTTCTTCTTCTTGTATTAAGAAACCTGTCAGTCAGTTTAGGAGTGACTGCAGGTTCTGCTGTGTGCTGTGTGTTTGGGTAGCGGGTCTACACTTGTTTAACTCTAGATGAAGGACGATACCTTGTAATTGTCTTAGATGACAGTGGTGCTTTTGTTTTGCAGTGTTCTCATCAGTCAGTCTGGACCTTCTGCCAGAGCGAGCTGCCACTTTGATGGTGTACGACGACGTCGTCGAGATCGTGTCTAGCTTCCAAGGTAATTGGGTAATTGTGCGTCTTTATGTCTTGGCGTGTTTGGCTGTTCGTGTGTGGGTTTATATAAATGTGGATTTATGGGCTTGTTGTCCTTGTGCCCGCGACAACTGACAAACACATTTATGTCCACCCGAGTTTCATAATAAACCAGTCGAAATCCGTCACTCATGCATTAGCCAGGCTGTGCACCCGCATATGAGCACACACACACACACACACACACACACACACACACACACACACACACACACACACACACACACACACACACACACACACACACACACACATTGTGCGTCCTTTTTACTCGGTCCTTTTGTTTGGGGGTGTGTAATTATATTAGATAACATTCTGAGATACGTCCAATTAAATTAGTTTCTTTGTCTGCTGGGTCTTTTTGTGCATTTGCGACCGACGAGGGAGTAATTTAAACCGCTGCGCTGTCTGGGTAACAAACTGCACCACATGAGTCAGTAGGCACTGCACGCAACCACACACACACACACACACACACCATTAACATGAAGAGCTTAGGGGTACGGTGCCCACAACATGTGTCTGAACAGGGCTTCATTTCTGGCCTCCATCCTGACGCACACCGGTCTTCATGACGTTCTGAACTTGGGCTGCCATGGGAGGGATGAACCCCGGCAATGTGGCAGGAGGGAGGAGGAGAAACAGCAGGGAGGTCTTTGTGCTGTCGGTAGGGGAGAGTGGGGATGTGGGTGGGGTGTTCGGATAGAATGGGAAGGGGGGGTGGGTGGGTGGAGTAGTGTCTGACGGAGGGAGTAACGAATAACAGACGAGGGGGAGAGGAGGAGGGGGGGGCTCTTAATGAATTTGTGTTATTGGGGTATTGCATCATATTTATGTAGCATCTGAAAGTACCGACAGACAGACAGAGACATGCGTACAGGTCCACTTTCTACAAAATGAGTTAATATCTTGCAGCATATATGTAGCTAGCATACGTCATTAAACATGGTCAAGGCTCAGCGTTTTCGGTTTTTATTTCTCAAAGCCATCCAGCATGCCGAATTTCGCCACAAGAGGACACCGTTACATAACCTCACACGAACAGGAACAACCTTTGGATCCGTGGAAACATAAAATCCGGGTGAAAATCAGTTTAAAAATCTGGGTGTGTTTCAGGGAAAATCGATAAAAACCAAAAAGGCTGAAAGAGTTCAAGACAAGGGAAAACTCCGAGGACAGAACGAGGGTCGTCTCCGCCGACAAACCCCGCGAGGCGAATAATTCCACGAGATCCACACGACAACATCCACACAAACATCTGAAGGCTTGTTGATAAAAATGATGGCCCTCATACATGCAGAGATGATTTAAAGTTAGATACACACACAGTGTGTGCTCATGCACAGCTGGATCTTTGTCTCATTGCTCAGGAATGCACACTCGCCACAGCGGAACCGCTATGACATCACCTTGCTGAGTCCAGCCACACGCAGCCTTCGCTGAAACTGCACCCGTTATCTGTCGTTTGTTAAGGAGGGGATGTGAGAGAGGGCGGGATGCGGGGACGGCGAGAGATGGAACACACACTTGTAATTCCACAGCCAAATATATGAAGTCGAGTCAAATTTGTTTGTGTAGCCCAGTATCACAAATTACAAATTTGCCTCAGGGGGGGCTTTACAGCAACACAACGTCCTGTCCTGAGACCCTCGCATAAGGAACAACTCCCTAAAACACCCTTTAACGGGGAGAAAAAAACAGGAAGAAACCTCAGGGAGAGCGACAGAGGAGGGGTCTCTCTCCCAAGACGGGCAGATGTGAAATGGATGTTGCGTTTGATTTACAAAATACAACATTGAAAGAGGATAACAGAATTATAATGGAATTATAAAATATGTGAAGAGTATGATGAGCAGGATGTCAAGCAGTGTCCAGACGCCACCGGAACGGCCCAGGACCCGAGCCACGCGACCACCATCACCATGTAGACAGAAAAAAAACCCACATACACATTAGTCAAAACAGGATAACAAAATTATATGAATTTATAAGATATATAAAAAGAAAATGTGATGAGGGGGATGCCAAGCAGTGTCCAGGTAGTGACCGCCATCACCATGGAGACCTGGGAGGAGGACAGACTGCACGTGCACACAAGGGAGCCTCCCAGCACACCATCCATACACAGAAGAAGAGAAAGGAGAAGACATCATTCAGAGAGAGAAAAGACTTGAGAGAAGAGAACAGTTTGCAATAGTCAATATTCTACAATCTATACCCTGTAATCTATAATCCATACTCTATAATCTATTCTCTATACTCTATAATCTGGTTGGCAGAACAGTGCTTGGTAAATTCTTTGAGACAGACACCGAACCGCCATGCAGTACAGGTTGTGAAGCACTCAACTTTTTTTTTTTTTTTTGGATTTTTCTCCCCAATTGTACCCGGCCAATCACCCCACTCTTCCAAGCCGTCCCGGTTGCTGCTCCACCCCCTCTGCCGATCTGGGGAGGGCTGCAGACTACCACATGCCTCTTCCCATACATGTGGAGTCACCAGCCGCTTCTTTTCACCTGACAGTGGAGTTTCCCCAGGGGGACGTAGCATGTGGGAAGATCACGCTGTCCCCCCCCGTTCCCCCTCCCTGCTGGACCGGCGCCCTGACCGACCAGAGCAGGCGCTAGTCCAGCGACTAGGACACATGCCCAAATCCAGTTTCCCACCCGCAGATACGGCCAATTGTGTCTGTAGGGATGCCCGACCAAGCCGGAGGGATTTGAACCAGCGAAACCCGTGTTGATAGGCAACGGAATAGACCGCCACGCTACCCGGATGCCCTAAGTCTGGATTTAAAGGACTCAACAGACTCTGATTGTCTGGCGGCAGCAGGCGGGTTATTCCACAAGAACGGGGCCTGGTAGGAAAAGGCCCTGCCACCAGCTGACTTCTTCTTAATTTGGGGTACACACAGGGGCCCTATATTTCTCAAGCGAAGAGCTGGAGATGGAAGGTACGGTTTAAGGAGGTCAGACAGGTGTGATCGGGCAAGCCCATTTAGGATTTTATAAGTCAGCAGAAGCACCGTGAAGTCGGACCTAACGTGGCCAACGAAGGCAGGCCAGAATTGGTGTAATGTGGTCAGATTGTCCAGTTTTAGTTGGTGTTCTAGGTGCAGCATTCTTAACCATCTGAAGACTTTCAGTACCAGCATGTGGCAGACCGGGAGACAGAACATTACAGTAATCAAGTCTGGATGAAACAAGCACACGCATTAGAGTCTCTGCGTCAGCCATGGACAGGATAGACCGAATTGTAGCTGTTATGTAAGTGAAAAAAGGCAGTCTTGGAGATTTCTTTAATGTGCTTATCAAGGACGTGATGCGATGGGGGGAAAATGTCTTTCCATCAGCTGAAAGAACATAGTCTTGCATAATGTTGTCTTTTCAGTATTGATCTTAAATTGCCTCCAGTAATGCTAATTTGTTGGTGAGAGTTTGTGTAATGGCATCCGGGGAGGGAGATAGCGAGTCGAAAATTGCCTTGTAAAACTATCCTACAGGAACATTAGTCTACACGTGGCGCTGCAGAGCATGATGCATCCCTTTCATTTGTGTCTCTGAATGCGTCAGTGAGTTCTTTTTTTGGGGTACGTAGGGCACGGCCCTGGTTTTTGCGATGCGGATGCGACTGTTTGACTCCCGACTGCCTGTGTGCCCACCTGTCTTGCCCCAGGTTTGAGGGGAAAGCCCTTGGTTCAGTTCCAGCGCAGAGCCCTGAGTCTCCCTCCCGGCACGTCCTACACCAACCTGACTGCCCTGCTCACCGTGGCCAGCTCCCCCGGTCACATCCAACACTTCCCGTACCTGCAGGGGCTGGGCGGGAACGGTACAGGTAAGGCCTCCACCAGAGGATGGATGAGCTCAAGATAACTAAGCTTTCACCTACTAGTCACATGAAACGGGGGTTGGTAGAGCCGGGGATGGGGAGTGGGAGTCGGGGGATACAGACGAGGAGACAGGAGGGTGCTTGGCCGACGGTAGTAGGCTTTTAAGGGGGGCTGGGGGGTAAAAGCTGAGTTTAGTAGCAAACTACATCAGAGTGAGAGTTGAGCCGCTATAGAAAGAGAGAGAGGGACTACCCTGGAGAGGCCTATCTGACCTCCTGAAACACAATAACCCCTGTGTGCGCTCCCTCTTCTCTTCTGCCTGGGCTCTTTCAGACAGTCTCAGCTGTGTGTGTGTGTGTATGTGTGTGTGCGTGTGTGTGTGTGAGTTGGCATGTTTGTGTCTTCCTGCACATCTCAATCAATTCCTTCAGGTCAAATACCCCTTAAAAGATTGCCCTGGCCCCCTTCCTTCCTATGTACCATCTCCCTCCGGGGCATGGCCAGCCTACTTGTGCTTTGTTCACGATGCTTTGTGACATTTCTCTTTTTTTGCTATACGTATTGTTTTTCTGGCATTTTTCGCCTTTATTAGACGGCGACAGTGAAGCGGCAGGCAGGAAATGGGAGAAAGAGGGGTACGACAAACAACAAAGGGACGGTTGCAACTCTGTGGCATGCACTGTAACCATTCGGCTACGGAGGCGCCTGCTTTGTGACATTTCTAACCTCAGTCTCACGATTGTTTTTCTTTCCTACTCTCCTCATTTCCCTCTTTTCCTTTTTCCTTCTTGGGTTTTCTTCCTGTCTGCTTGTCCCTCATGATAACTGTTTTGCCTTCATGGCTTTGTGCTACTCCTCCCTGATATCTGTATTCTCCCTTTCTGCACGACTTCGCCCCCCTCCCCATTCTCTCCTCACTTTTTTCAGGGGGCGAGGGGAGGTTTGACTTGACCCCTGTGGCAGCCATTTCTGTTCACCTATTGGCCAGCGAGGGAGTGGAGCTGCAGGTGAATGAGCCAATCAGCATCTGCGTTCCTCTGCCTGCCGACAGTGGCCTGAAGGAGAACGATCACATCCCTGCCTGGAGATTTGACCCTCGCCTGGGTAAGTACTGACACACACACACACACATACACACAAGCAGTCTTTCTGGCTCCCTTTTAGAGAGTCCAAGAAATTCCATGTTTGTATTTTCCCTCGCGACCTGCACCACATTTTGTGTTTATTTATTTTTCTAAGGGTTACAATATAATGCAACAACATTATACGATATATTGAAACATAAATTAAAAAGACATGAAATTGCCCAGAGGTTATGTCGTGCCATCAACACAAACACGTTGCACCAAAAAAAGGCTGAAGTTGGGGCTCACAGCAGTGTGCCAGAGCAATGAATGGATTTATTCATATCAGCTTCTGAAAAATATCCAAATTATAACAGAACACGCATTGGCAAATTAATCTGCAAATCAATACACAAATATTTCTTGGCCACATGCACATCACAAGATTGGACCATGGATGTATAATCTCCTGGCCTACAGCTCAGTCTAGTATTAACCACACTAAACCACAACCAAGGGCCCCCATGGTGCTGATCTCTGCAGTGGAGAATGTTTTCAAGTCTCCCTGGACCCAGCGAATTATTCTGGATTTCCAAACGCCTGGTGTCAGACTTCCAGCACTGTGACACACCCAGCCCCACTTGGATAGGCCTAAATGAAAGACAGGGATTAGGTCATCTCGTGAGTCAAGGTGTCTGTGCTGCAAACTGACTCTTCTCTTCTTGGTGGATGGAGGGGGTGTGTGTTTGTGGAGGGGAGGGGGGGGGGTTGTTATTGCTCAACCGGAGATGTGCGTACCATGTGGGCTCTGGCCTGATTGCAGCATCTCGGCTCATGATCTCTTCTGCACCCAGCTTTCTCACCATCACCGTCCCGCCCAAGAAAGACAAAAATCACTCCAAAATGAACATAAAGGGAAGTAGAAAAACACGTATGAACCTGGTCTGTGGCTGCCGAGCGGGACTGATAGCAGACGGGTCGGTAGTGGGGAAACCCTTAGCGTCTTGTGATCCTTTTGAAGAGCCGGGCCTCAGCTGCACAAAGTATCCCAGGAGTGCACAAAACAGGCTTTGATAGAAGTTGATGGCGCACATACACAGTGACAGCCCACGCACAGCCTGTAGCAGTATTTCCACAACAGCAGCCGTCTCTGGACCCCTCTCCGGGGTAGACCTCGTGTTGCTTAGCAACCGTCCAAATAAATAACACAACAGAGTGGCCGAGCTCCAAACTCGAGTGCTTCCAACGAATGTGTGAGCGTGTGTGTGCTTGCAACGCATCGGTGTGCGCTTGTGCGTGGGTGTCGGTAGTATAAGTTTGCATGTTTGTGTACTGAAGCGGAGAAAAGGGACGGAGAGAGAATCGTTGCCGTGCCCGTGCAGGCTGGTTGTGATTCCCTCGTAATCAAGCCTGTGTTGACACTGTTGTCATTGGCGGGGGGGGGGGGGGGCTGCGCCGCACATTGATCAGCTCGGCGTCGACAGAGGAGCGCACAAACACAGAGGCACAGAAAGAGAGCCGCACTCGCACGCAAATTCAGACACGGCACCCCGTTCCGCTTGCGTAACCGACGGTCTCATTTTATTCAATGTTTTTTGTGAGTGGGGACCAAGACGGGGTCACATATGAAAATTCACTTGTGTCTGTGCCGTTTAGGATCAGACACTCGAACCCCAGTCAAGGGTGGAGTGCGCTGATTTTGAAAACAAGGGCGGGATTGTCGGATGTCCGGCGTCCCTGTCTAGTGCGAGCCACTAAAAGCAATGCCAGCGTTGTCCCCTGCATCGCACGGATTAAAAGATCATGGAAATAACTTGGGCCGTGGTGTGAGTCCACTGACAGTGAGTGGTTGCCCGTCTTTGTCGTCTGTGTTGTGAGGAAGCGTGAGAACGGCCTTTTAATGTCGCTATGAAACGGTCCGCTGGGAGAGCGGGGGAGGACTTCCCTGTGGAAACACTGCTCTAGAGAGAGCGAGCGAGAAAGCACAATAAACTTTAACATAGCAACACAACCACAAATTACACATATAGTGTTGCACATACTACACAACCAGCAGTAAGAGCAGCAGTAAGAACGTATCGAACAGCCCCCTCGTATGGTATCTAAAAAACTATCGCGCACACCTCGAGTAAAAGTCTGCATGATAAGCTGTCGCACAACTTTGAAGCTCGAGCGACATGTCAGATTTGAATTGAGGGAGGCACAAATGGGTTTTTGAAACTGTTGCAAGAGCTCGCACTCGGCGTGGAGAATGTGAGGTGGATCAGACAATATCCTCTGTGCTTGCCTGAGAACAGACTGCTCATCTATTGACGGGAGGGATGAGTGAGTGAGGGAGAGAGAGAGGGAGAGAGGCATGCTGAGTCATACAACCAGCCTCCTCCTTTGTCTGCCTCCCTCCCTCTCCCAACCTTGCACCTTTTTTTCCTTATCTCTCCGTTCCATCCCTCCTCCTTCCTCGCTAATTTCCTCCCCATTTTTTCCCCCTTTCTCTCCTCCAAACATATCTTTCCTCTGTTATGCTCTTTCCTTTCCTTCCCTTTCCATTTCCTCCTCCCCGTGCAGAAACATACACATTCCTGGCTACTTTATGTAGCGGCGCTGCCGCTGGTTAGCAGGAGATTAGCCGGGCTCGCACCAGTGTAGCACTGCGTACTGGGGGAGGGGACACACACAGCCTCCTGAATGTTTTCCCTTAAAGCTAATTTAGTGTCAGCCAATCTATCAATGCCCTGGCTGTGCTGGTTCAACTCCTGGCACTTCTGGTTGTTGTGCTGAGTGTACCGCCTTTCCATAGAAACTTTGTGCATGCTGCCCTCCTGTGGCAGAGTTTGGGACTGCCAAAACATCCTGTGTCATACACATTCTGATCCTAGGGCTGAGTTACTGCTTACTAGACAGGAGGATTACCAGCTATTTACACATGGTGGTCAAACTTCTAGGATTAAATAGCTTAAGCCCACTTGGGCTATATACAAATATAACTGACTTGTCCAGATGGCGGCTAAAATGGTCGCCAATGCGGCTAACTTTAATTTTGAGACCATTTTTTTTCCCCTGACAGTTGCCAGTGAGCCACCATTACCCACAATCATCCATCCATCCATCCATCCATTATCTTAACCGCTTATCCTGCTCTCAGGGTCGCGGGGATCCTGGAGCCTATCCCAGCAGTCGTTGGGCAGCAGGCGGGGAGACACCCTGGACAGGCCGCCAGGCCATCCCAGGACTGATGCACGCACACCCATTCATTCCTAGGGACAATTTAGTATGACCGATTCACCTGACCTACATGTCTTTGGACTGTGGGAGGAAACCGGAGCACCCGGAGGAAACCCACGCAGACACGGGGAGAACATGCAAACTCCACACAGAGGACGACCTGGGATTACCCGCCGAGGTTGGACTACCCTGTGGCTCGAACCCAGGACCTTCTTGGTGTTAGGCAACTGTGCTGACCACTGCGGCACCGTGCCGCCCTACCCACAATCAAAAGAAAAAAATTAAAATGGCCATACATTTTGTTTGTGTACTGAACCCCCATGACCTCTTGCGGCTGCCTCTACCTGCCCTATCGTGTGAACACCTGTACGGCTGCCAACGCACAAACTTCTGTGCACTTTTGTCCTGTGGTGGCTGAAGCGTCGGCTGTACAGATGAATAGAAACAGTGACTGAAGATATTTTAACGTCACGCTTATAAACGGTGATTTAGTTTGATGTAGTTCAGTTTGGCGGCGTTTGAATTTAGAAGTTACATGTACACAGTTGCCATTGCAACTCTGTATCATGGTACACTGTTTATTAATATTGGGTGGTGGCGTCTAGACTTTTCTACTGCAGTGCGTCCACGCATGCACGGTTGATATGTGATACCAGATTCCCTACTTTGTACGTTCTCTCTTTTGTGTTGACTTGTGTTAGTTTAGATGTGCATATCTGGGTGAATCTGTGATGATGTCATTATGTATGCTCAGTAATCTATGTGGATAGGGGACGACCATCCCTGAACTGAGGTGGGGATGGGAGGGGGGGGGGGGCTAAAGGTACATCTGTCTCCATCTTACAGTGCTGTGATTGTCTCTCGATAAACGTGTCCAGGTGAATTGATTCGACGTTCTGTGATTCATGTGATCCTGTTCCCTAACCGCCGTGCAACTGGTGTATTCTGTTTTTCCCACGGCGCTGCACAACCGCCGCTGTGGGCTGTGAGTCGCAGATTGTGGTCACTTACTCACTCATGGACGACCTGAGACAGATGTTCAAAACTGCTGGGAATAATAATAATAATCTAACTAAAATGGAAGCATTCCCTGTCTGTCTGTCTGTCTGTCCTTCGATTTTTTCGACAACCGTTCATCCGATTGACTTTGCCCTTGGCGTGGCGCTGTGGGTCTGGACGGTTTCGTGCTTGTTATCAGATTGACTTGCGATGATGTAGGACAGGAAAGAATCCCAGTGTCGCACAATGTGTGCCACGCATCTGCACCCTATATGCTGCGTCTTGTGTGGCACTGATTGTCATTTTATTTACGCCGGTGGTTTTCAGTTCTGTTTCTGCAGGGTGTTGAACAAAAGTGTGACGGGTGCTGTATTATGGTGTGTTGTCATAGCGACGTTGCCTCCAGGATGTTTTACTACGCAGTAGGCGTTTGCGTGTTGTGTTTCGAGTGTGGTTGTTGTCTTGCGAGCCTGTGTTTTGTTTGAGACCAGCAGTTGAGGCTGTGGGCTGACATGGTCATGCGATGTAACCTACGTCCGGTCTGTTTAGAAGCGTAGTGCAACCCATTAGCCGATTCGCTGTGCGGATATTTTTTATTTTTCTGTGTCTTTGTGTTACCTGCCTGGTGGGATTTTCTGTGTATGCAGTTAAATGTTGTTGACAGTGGTAACTGTATGCAGTAACGGTTGAATGTTTTTCGCAGTAACCCCACAATTGACCCCACGCGTCCATGTGTGCACGAGCATGTGACCTGTAGTAGTAGTAGTAGCGCACTGGAAAATAGGGCTCCCCTGAAAGCCACTGTGTTATTCGAACCCCCGGACTGTGGCTAACTGCGTGTTTAGCCGACGTTAGCAAGCTAGCAAGAAAATGAAATGTGCAAACGAAAAATATCAGGTTTTTCCCCCACTCTCTGCCTGTCCAAACCCAGCCTCCTCCACGTCAGACGCCGACGGTGTCCAGACCAACTGGACCGGTTGATTCGCCCACCCAGGCAGATTTTTGATAATGGGTTATACAAATAAAATAGACTTGACTTGAAGAGTTCTCAAGTGACATTTGAGTCAACGTATCCTGATTCAGTTGAGTAAAAAAGTGGGAAAGAAAATAAAGACTGGACATTTAAGTATTTATGGTAATATGACTGCAGTATATTGAACATTGCACATATTGTGTATGTGTGAGTAAACATGGGCAGGCAGTACAGGGGAGATAGAAGAGGCAGTGTGAGACAGCCTTCAACAATGTCACATATGACGTCACTATTTTGGCTCCTGAAAATTTGATTAGGCTCCTAAATATTTTGGGTTTAGGAGCCAATGCCTCATATATATTCAATCTGGAGCCCTGCTTGACTTGGCTTAAATACCTTAAGTTAAACAAAAAAAAAATTTTTGGGGGGGGGGGGTATTTTTGCCTTTTTTTTTCCTCCGCAATTGTATCCAGCCAATTACCCCACTCTTCCGGGCCATCCCGGTAGCTGCTCCACCCCCTCTGCCCATCCGGGGAGGGGCTGCAGACTACCACATGTCTCCTCCGATACATGTGGAGTCACCAGCTGCTTCTTTCACCTGACAGTGAGGAGTTTCACCAGGGGGCTGGAGCGCGGGGGAGGATCACGCTATTCCCCCCAGTTCCCCCTCCCGAACAGGCGTCCTGACTGACCAGAGGAGGCGCTAGTGCAGCGACCAGGACACATAACCCACATCCGGCTTCCCACATGCAGACACGGCCAATTGTGTCTGTAGGGACGCCTGACTAAGCCGGAGGTAACGCAGGGATTCGAACTGCCGATCCCCATGTTTGTAGGCAACGGAATAGACCGCTATGCTACCCGGACGCCCCAAACAACAGTGTGTAACTAAGTGTAGCTGAGAGTGCTGTTTGTGGGTCTATTTTCAGCTAACAGATGTTTGGCCTTCATTAGAAGGTAGCTGCAGACAGCGTGGTTGCAAAGAGCAGGAGAACACGTGTTGCCGCTGTGTCAGTAATGGTTTAGTAAGGTGGGGTCTAAAGGATGGAGATGGGTAATGGTTTAGTAAGGTGGGGTCTAAAGGATGGAGATGGGTAATGGTCTTAGTAAGGTGGGGTTTAAAGGATGGAGATGGGTAATGGTCTTAGTAAGGTGGGGTCTAAAGGATGGAGATGACTATGAGGAAGTGTAAAGCGATGTTTTTTTTTTTTTTACACTGTGTGAATGTGTTTGTGTGTGTCTGTCTACATGCATGCAGGGGCCTGGTTAAAGAGCAGTCTGGGCTATGTGCAAAGGAATGGCGAGCAGCTCACTCTGACCTACATTGCTCCTCAGCTTGGATACTGGGTGGCCGCCATGTCCCCATTACACTCAGGTGAGAGTCAGTGTTAGTGTGCACATTCATTCTTTTCGGTAGACCCACTTAGTCCAGATTAGAGTCACGGGGGCTGCAGTCTATCCCAGCGGCCATTGGGCAGACAACAGGGACACACCCTGGAAAGGTTCCTGGTCCATCTCGGGGTCCACTCAGGTACTCGCACACACCACTGATTTTCACTTACGCCTTATTATTTAATGAAAAACATTTTTGACCCTTTAACACCACACTTTTTCAGATATAAAAGAAAAATTAATTGACCTTTAAAACTTTATCTTTAAGCTCCACCTATCTGATTCCCTCCCTCCTTCCTATCTTCATTTTCAAATATTTCTCTCCTCAGGTCCTGTAATGGCGAAGGATATCAGCACCTACCATACCGTGTTTTTGCTGGCCATACTGGGAGGCATGGCTCTCATCCTGCTCCTCCTCCTCTGTCTCCTTCTGTACTACTGCAGGTATGAGTCCACCTGTGCCCCGGCCTCCATTTATCCCAACAGAAGGGACATTTTACTCATTGTTTTGTGTGTGTATGTGTGTGTGTAATCAGTACTGATGAGTAATGTCAATTGAAGCAATAAAGTCCTCATTGTGTACTATATTGATGGAGAAATTGGTGATCTCCCCCTTTTTCTTTTTCTTTTTTACCCCCCCCCTTTTCTCCCCAATTGATATCTGGCCAATTACCCCACTTTTCCAAGCCATCCCGGTCGCTGCTCCACCCCCACTCCACCTCCAGTACCACTGGGGAGGGCTGCAGACTACCACATGTCTCCTCCGATGCATGTGGAGTCACCAGCTGCCATGTGGAGTCACCACCTGACAGTGAGGAGTTTCACCAGGGGGATGTAGCACGTGGGAGGATCACGCTATTCCCCCCAGTCCCCAGCCCCCCCCCCCCCCCGAATAGGTGCCCTGACCGATCAGAGGAGGCGCTAGTGCAGCGAACAGGATGCATACCCACATCTGGCTTCCCACCCGCAGTCACGGTCAGTTGTGTCTGTAGGGATGCCTGATCAAGCCGCAGGTAACACGAGGATTCAAACCAGCGACCCCCGTGTTGGCAGGCAACGGAATAGAACGCTACGCCACCTGGATGCCTGAGAAATCGGCGATCTCTTGTTCAGTCTTTCCCACGGTGCCTGCACGTACCAGAATGCATTGCGCATAAGCCTCTGCATCATCATCCATAAAATCCTGCGCAGTAGTGTTGTGGGACGTCATTTCCACCATCATACATGCAGCTTAGTTGAGAGAATGAGGATGTGTTTTGTGGAACAGCTTTTTTGTAGTAGATTAGAGTAGGATGTAGTTTTTTTTTTGATGGTCAGCTTATGTCATGACGTGTCACTTTGCGACCGGGAAAAAAACACTGCCGCTCCAGAGAGGCAGAAACGATTGGGAACAACTGTAGATGGGCAGAGATATGGTTGAAAATTGGTGAATTGTCCCTTTAATAGAAAAAGGAAAGGGATCATTTTGACATTGTAAGGTATCTAAAAGGCATTTATTCATGGAAATGCTTTAAAGCAACAATCCTGAAGCTTTACATGTAAGCAGATGTCCTTTTTGATACTTTCTCTCAATGATGTATTTATCATAATGAGTAATTCACAAATATCCAAAGTTTTTGTACTTCTTCATTTTAATGGTCACTGTGGGGCAAGACTTCGCTCTGTAAAATGTAGAAAAAGGTAGGTAACCTGGTTAACCTGGTTTATGCTTTAATGTCTCCACATTTACAAGCGTGTGCGTTGTTTTGGTGCTGGCATGTACGTAGATCTTTGCCTACATACTTACTGCATACTTACAAGTAGCCGTTAAGTGTGCCCAATAGGGCACTGTCGTATCTACAAAACCAGACTATAAAGGAAGAGCCTGGGAAATCTGGAAACGGAGACAGGGAAGATGAACACAAGAACAACGTAGAGGGTGTATTTTCACTCTTGTTCTGTGCTGTTGTGTTCAAGGCCGCCGCACACTAAATCCAATGCAAAACTATTTATTTTACTGAGTTGTGTTGTTTTCTCTTCGCACCACTAGTCAGAGATGGATTCATCAAGTTCAAGTCAGCAGCACTGTTAGTCTTTTGGTTTTGCTTTTAGAAAAGAGAAAGAAAGGGCATCCGGGTGACGTGACGGTCTATTCCGTTGCCTGCCAACATGGGAATTGCCGGTTTGAATCCCCGTGTTACCTCCGGCTTGGTCGGGCGTCCCTACAGACACAATTGGCCGTGTCTGCGGATGGGAAGCCGGATGTGGGTATGTGTCCTGGTTGCTGCACTAGCGCCTCCTCTGGTCAGTCAGGGCACCTGTTCAGGGGGGGAGGGGGAACTGGAGGGAATAGCGCTATCCTCTCATGCGCTACATCCCCCTGGTGAAACTCCTCACTGTCAGGTGAAAAGAAGCGGCTGCAACGCCACATGTATCGGGGAGGCGTGTGGTAGTCTGCAGCCCTCCCTGGATCGGAGGAGGGGGTGGAGCAGCGACCAGGACGGCTCGGAAGAGTGGGGTAATTGGCCAGATACAACTGGGGAGAAAAAGGGGGGGAAATACAAAAAAAAGAAAGGAAGAGACTGTTGGGTACACCTTATTTTTATGAGGCGAACAAGGTGACTTCCACCATCTTGGAGCTGAAGCTCTACTGCGTTTACTCTATGGATCTGTAGCGCCACAGTTTCACTGGTTCTGTTCAGTTTTAGATTGTGTGACGTCATGATGGTGACATGTCATTGCTCAAGCACTCATTTTCGCATGACACATTTTTCAACAGTCAAGGCAGTTGAACAGGATTACGTCCTCGCGTGTGCAAGGAGCAACAGTCACACAAGGATTTAACTACAATTTTGTTTTCATGCAGAATATTCAGACTTGGTATGCATTGGCCTTTAGTGTTCAACCAGAGAAGTTGATTAGTTCCTGCACAGAGGCATGTTACCTATATCAACATATCTCTCTCTCTCTCTCTCTCTCTCTCTCTCTCTCTCTCTCTCTCTCTCTCTCTCTCATATGCAGGCGTCGCTGTTTGAAGCCACGTGGGTCCCATCGTAAACTGACGCTGTCCCCTGGTCTGGATGGCAGTAAGAGAGACCAGGCCACCTCCATGTCCCACCTCAACCTCATCAGCAACGAGGTCCGTTGACTGCCCGAGACCCGCACTCATTGTAGACTCCTTTACTCTGTTACGTGGAATTTAAAAAAAACAGCATTGTGTATTTAGTTTTTGTTTTATTCCAGCCCGGCTAGCAACAACATGGGGCTCTAAAGATGCCAGGGTCAGTTGGTCGGTCGGTCTAGTCACCGCTTTAGTCACATGGGGGTTTAAGAAGCTGTACCTATAGAGACTGCTAGAGGGCTTGACTGGGGAATCACTCTTTCCAATGCACTGTAGTCTCCATCAAGGCAATGAGAGCGAGGCATGTCCTGACTGATGACTTAATCAGTGTATGTAAAAAAAACTTGTTTCCGGTGAATTTAATTGTCTAATGTAGGTACCTGCTGGCAGGGCCGTTAGATTCGTAGTCTTGTTTTCACCTGTTCTGATCACAGTCATGAGAACTGGGACTTGTCTCATAAAGACAGATCTGTTTCTGCCTACGCTCCACTTTAGATTGCTAGATAGGGGTAGTTGGGTTGCAACGTGGCCTGATTTCTTGGGAAGGGGTGTATCAACCAGAAGGCCCACACACAAGTCCTTCTGAATGCAGGCGCATGCCTTGCTAAAGAGCACGTAAGCAAGTGACTAAAACGCCACCAATCCCTAAGATGCTCTTTTCTAGTCTGTTTGACCTCACTGAGGAAAGATGAATTTCTCCCTCGAGGGATCAAGAAGAGACCCCCCCCCCTTAAAAAAAAAACAAAAAAAAAACACAGCCCCTGTTTTGCAGTGACTACAGTAATTTTATAAATATTATGATTTTCTTTGATGGAACAAGTGTGTAGTATTATGTATCCCTGTGTTACATTTTTTTGGGAATATATCTTATGTCTTGTGTAAAAAAAAAATTATGCATTAGAGTTTTGTGTTGTCTTCAGGTGCAACTGGAGCTGGTTTCCACCGCAACTGAGCCAGACATGACCACGCCGATGCTGAAACCCTCTTCGTATGAGCAGCATGACAATCATCATCATCATCATCATGATCTTATCTCCCACGGAAAACACAGCCGCTCATCTCTAGGCAACAACAGCAGGCATGGCTCATCACTAGGCAACCTGACGCCCCGTAGCAGAGACTACCGGCAGTCTGTGGAGACGTTCCAGTTAAAAGCCCCTCTCTCCACAGGACTAGACAGGAGCTACCGCCAATCATACACCTCAGTCTGTTCATCTGTCAACCAGATATCCAATGGACTGTCCTCAGCCAATCCTGCTCTGGTGTCAGCTGGCCAGCTGAGCAATGCTGGGATCTGTGATGGCCCCTCCCCTGCTTCTCCTCCTCACTCCCCCAGCAGAGGGGAGGGAGGTGAGTGTAGACCCCCTGACTACCTCCTGTCCCGGTCTGTGGACCACCTGGAGCGTCAAACCCCCACTTCCCTCTCTCGGCCTGGCCAGCTGCTGTGCTGTGGCTCCGTGGACCTGCTCAGCAGTGGAGAAGGCTACCCAAGGGTGCGTCCCACACTGGTGATCCCAGCCCACTATATGCGCCTGCCGGGTGAGCATCCTCTGTGTGGTCAGGCCCTCCTACTGCAGACTGATCAGCAGAGTGATCTGGAAACAATTCAGGCTGAGCTCAATGCCTCACATTCTCAGCAGCCCCTGGGGCAGTCCCCCTCCGGCTGTACCCCTGGTTCTGCCAAGCAAAGCAACGGGGAAGGACTGAGCTTGTCAGAATCTCTGTCTATTCCCACGGCACTTGGGGAAACAGCACTAGTGGAAATCAACAGTGAGGACACCCTGCTGGCTGAGAAGACCTTAATGGAACTAAGGGGAGGGAAGCCCCTCCCACACCCACGAGCCTGGTTCGTCTCATTGGATGGTCGCTCCAACGCCCACATTCGCCACTCCTACATCGACCTTCAGCGGGCTGGTTGCCCCAGCAATGCACCAGGAAGCGCAGGAGGTCGGCAAGGGGACAGCAGTGGGGGGAGGCGTGGCAACAGCCACGACGCCAGCCTGGACTCAGGTGTTGACCTGAACGAGCCGAGGGTCGGCCGCCGGGGAAGGGAGGGAGAGCGGGAGGAGAGGGAGAATGAAAAGGTCAGATCTAAAGGTGCCACCATGGCCTACACCCAGCTGGTATACGTGGATGATCTCGATGGGGGAGGTAGTGAGGAGGAGACACCCAAGTGCAGCCCCCAGGACAGCACAATGCCCACCTCTGTGTCTGATAAGGCACAAGGCCACCAAGGTGATTTGGGACCCTCGAAAGGAGAAGGTAGCGGAGTAGAGGGGGTCCAAATAAAGGAAGAGGTCTCCTCGTCTTTGTCCTCCTCCCCTGCCTCTCCTCCTCCCCTGCCGACACCAGAAGGTGTTACTTTCAGGACTGAGCATTCATTGCTGTCAGTGTCTCCAGACGACGATGTGCCACACGACGACGGAGAGGAAGAAAAGAAGAGTCCTTGGCAGAGGAGAGAAGAGAGACCCCTATTGGCGTTCAACCTCAAATGACCCATGTCCATCCGCTAACCGCAAAACTAAGAGTCTCCCTCTTTGCAGATCATACCATGAAGGATACGCCAATTTCTAATGAAGCTTCTTATTCCCTTTTATAAAGCACTGAGGAAATATGTTGCAGCTGGGAACTCTACCGGTGCAAGGATAGACAGGGATTTAGCTCATTAGCAGTTTCTGGTCCCTGTTATGAAATGACCACTGAAGGACTCCTTCATTCTAGCGCCACACTACATGGATAGACCACTGATCAGATTGCGTGAGTGAGGAAAATGAACTTGTGATGAATATTTTATGCCCAAGCGCTATTTGCCTTTTTTTTATATATATAACTAACTAGCCTTGTAAGCATAAAAGATCTGACATACGTGATGAGTGGTTATCACTTAAAACTACTTTTTTCCAAGCTGTATCTGCCTCTGCCCACTGACATTAATGCACTGGCTCAGCGAGAACAGTTCTGGGCAGTTGGCGAAGTCTACGCTTGCCCACCGAATCTACCCTGATGCAAACGTGAAGTAAACGGATGTGTAAGTGCATTTGCTAGAACCGAACCTCGCAACGGTTACAAGGCTGTGTGTACTGACATGAAGCGCACAGGGTTGCAGTCTGCTGGTTGTAACCGTGGACCATCTAAGTGGAACCCAAATCGCTTAAAAATAACCGAGGCTTAGCGTTTTCGGTTTTGACCGATTTTCACCGAAAAATACCCAGATTTTTAAACGGATGTTCACCCGGATTTTATGTTTCCACGGATCCAAAAGCTGTTCCTGTTCGTGTGAGGTTATGTAACGGTGGTCCTCGTGTGGCGAAATTCGGCACGCTGGATGGCTTTGAAAAATGAAAACCGAAAACGCTGAGTCTTGAAAATAACTTAAGAGGAAATTAAACCACTAAAGCCACACTACAGATGAATCAGATAATGTGACACATCACTACATGAACGAGTAAGGATATTATACCACTACGATAGTTACAAAGAATTGTTATATATATATAATTGGAAGGGTTTTTTTTTTTTACTGTTGAACCACTGACTAGCATATTATGCTCTGAAGGCTATGCATCATTTTTAAACCGTTGCTTAAGTCGCCTTGTTTTGTCATTTTAGTTGCACCGTGATTTTATTTGCCAACATGAAGTATTTTACTCAAGAGAAGTTAAATGTTCTTTTCACTCACGTATGTTAAGCGCTTCTCCTTTCGGCCTGCCTTACTGTTAGATCTGCAACAGACACAACTTCACCTTTTACTTGAAAGCCAACTCCTTCACTTGCTGTATGTCGCCGCCGTTTTCCCATTTCCTTGGATTCCAAGTGCCTTTGAAACAAGCTGAGTCCACACAGATCGGTTTACCCTATTTATTTCTCACCTTCTTTTGCCTTCAGCTTTCCTCCTCTACCTCAGCTCCTTCCTCCTCTCTCTCTCTGTCCTCTTCCTGTGAAAGAAAGCATGCAGTAAACAGGCTCTCCCTCGGCACTAGCTCACAAGCTACACTGCAGACATGTTTTATACGTTTTTAACCACTGCTAGTGGGGAAAAGCCTCATCAGTAATCAGTGGGGCGTTATTCTCAAAAGTGTGAGCAGTTCAGGATTTTATTTTTTCTATAAGTGTAGCGTGGGATGAAGCTAGATGACTGTATATGAAGACAATAAAATGAAGGTCATGCTAGTGCATTTCCTGTTCTGGGGGTTTTATGTGCAAAGTGGCGTCTGGAGTGTGTGCATCTGGGCCTTGGTTGTAAGTAATGTTTTTTTTTTTTTTTTTGAATGTGTGCATCACTAAGGGCCGTGAGTTTGTTTTAATGCGTGTGTGCTGAGAAATTATACGGCATACATGCATCCAAGGTTGATATACTCATAAAAATCATACGGTCTGTGCAAAATTCTCTCACCCTCCCCGTTATTTGCCTATTCAACATTACGTGTGAGCTTTTTGCTGTGAATGGTATACCTTCTGTCTTTGTACCCCAAGGCAGCCACCAACACCAGGGTAGAGTTGCACTATATTTGACTGTACACAACACCGAGTGTCTTTATTGGTTGCTTGCATTATATTTCAAGTCTATTATTCCGAATAAACAGCCAAACCGGGAGTGTTGTGCGCACCCGTGTGTGTGTGTTTGTTCTTAACCACAGAAACGTTTTGCACACTTTCAGCATCACATCACATCACTCCCCCCTGTTTGATGGACCGGCGGCGGCCTGTCCAGGGTGTCTCCCCGGCCTGCCGCCCCCAGTACCTGCTGGGATAGGCTCCAGCACCCCCCCCCCCCCCCCCCCGAGAGCAGGCTAAGCGGTTTGGATGGCGGGTGGGGGTGGCTGGACATCACTCCCATCAAGATGGATGGATGGCTTGCATTCATCTGAGGGTGGTGTCAGGCTCGTTCTTTTTCCCCACTTGTCTTGTCTGTTGGGTCAAGAAGGTGAGGTTCTGGCTCGGTGCTGAGGCGGAGAGTGGGCCCGTGCGTACCGGGTAGTGGGCCGGGAGTTGCGCTGTGCAACGTCGTGCACTTCCCCCAACGACCTGCGAGATAACGCGCGTCCGCCTCCTCACCTGCAGCCCCGCCCCTCCCCTCCCCTGCAGCCCCGCCCCTCCCCTGCAGCCCCGCCCCTCCCCTCCCCTGCAGCCCCGCCCCTCCCTTCGCGCCGCTTGCGTGTGTTTCCATCCGCCCTCCGACAGGTGGCGTCGTTTCCTCCCCGCCGTCTCCTTTGTTTTTCCCGTCCCTCGGCTGTGCGTGCCCGGCTGCATCATACGGACGCCGACTATTTCTTTTTTCGGTTTTTTTTGTTTTTTGTTTTTTTTAAAAAAAAAAATTTTGGGTTTTTTTTTTTTTTTTTTTTTTTTTAATACATTTCCACGATGGCGGAGGACAGCGAGTCCGCGGCCAGCCAGCAGAGCCTGGAGCTGGACGACCAGGACACCTGCGGGATAGACGGCGACAACGAAGAGGAGAACGAACACATGCAGGGGTGAGGGCCGGCTCCGGCAATCCCGACAGGGAGCCCGTCCGATCGGGGCAGCCTTTTGCGCTCCCGTCTGCTCCTCTCCGCTAGCTAGCGTTAGCCGACGCCCGCCAGAGAGGCCATCCATATCGAACCTCCTCATCACACGTAGAAGTAGTGATGGGGGGGGGGGGCTGGACAATGTCTTTTTTATACTTTAATTCTGTATGAAATATGTGCTAGGCGGGACTCCCCATGTGTGGGGAAAACCAACCCTGACGCGAGGGTGACAGGAGGAGGAGAGGAGCGGCTGGAACAACGTCGCTTAGCTAACGTTAGCTCAGCTGTCACTCGTTGCCTTGGCCGCGGTCGGAAGGCTAAGCTAAGCTAGCTACTCCGGCTACAACACACCTGAGCTAGCGCTAGCTAAGCTAGCTAGCTCAGGTGTGTTGTAGCCGGAGTAACGGGAGAGCCGAGCTGTGGCGTAACCGCTGGCCCGTGTGTGTGTGTGTGTGTTTTTGTTTGGTCGCGAGCAGGAGCCCGGGGGGGGACTTGGGAGCCAAGCGGAAGAAGAAGAAGCAGAAGAGGAAGAAAGAAAAGCCGAGCTCGGGAGGAGCCAAGTCCGACTCTGCCTCCGACTCCCAGGAGATCAAGGTGAGGCGCTGAGCCGGGCGCCGAGGGGCTCGTTCGCCCGCGCACCTGTCCAAGCCTTCCGAGTGATACGTTGACAGTCTTGCGTGTGTGTGTGTGTGTGTTACGTGTAGAACCCCGGGCTGCCCATGCAGAAGCTGCAGGACATCCAACGAGCCATGGAGCTGCTGTCCTGCCAGGGACCGGCCAAGAGTGTTGACGAAGCGGCTAAGCACAAGTACCAGTTCTGGGATACGCAGCCTGTACCCAAGCTAAGTGAGTAACACACGCGCTTTAGGAGCACCTACGTCCATAATTAGCTATCTCTGTTAACATAACCTCGCTTACCAGCAGATTTTTTTTTTTGGTCATTGCCCGAAAGCTGTTTGTGTGCACTAGTGCCATCTACTGGCTGTCTCTCTGCTTGGCCATAGCAGCTTGTTCCAATAGGATGTCAGCTGCGAGTTACAATGGGGGTCCAGTCATAACCGTTGGCCAAACCCAGTGGCATGGGATTGAGTTGTTTCCATGACAACTGTCAACGGAGAGACATATGTTTATGTGCAGGGGAGCTGTGCGGCAGCGGGGCAGCAAGTGCATTGGTTTGTCAGGAGTAATGAGGCGTCTTCGTGCATGCCCGATAATCCAGGTGCAAAAATCACAGAAAGTTGGTGGGGACACGACGTTTATTGAGAGAGAAACGTTTCATCACTCGTCTCAGTGACCGCTTCAGTCTCAGCTGACCGCAGGCGTCCCCACCTTTATGCACAATACAGTGGCATAGCGACCAAATACAACGATGGGTTTCATATGACCGTTAACTAGAGTTTTAATGGCCATGTGTACTATTCACAGAGGATTGGGGAATGGTTGCAATCGCAGCATTGTAAGATGGTGACAGATGTACTCGTGGTCCCCCAGTTCAGGGATGGACAGTGATGAAGGACATTTGATTGTTGATGTTTACCATAAACCAACACAAACTGATCAGTGCTTAAAGGCCGTGACCCACCAGACTGTCAGCCAGTGTCGGTGAGCATCTGTGGCCCTAGTTTTTGCAGTGTGTCCCACACCGTTGGTGCTAGTCGGACCCCTGTTGGCAGCTTTTCGGCCGATTCAGCACGTTGAATCGGCGGCGGAGCCCGTCGGTGAGAGAGATCACTCTGATCAGCTGTTCAGCTTAGGGAATCAATACACGAGAAGAGAAATGGAAGTTACAAAAGCAAGCAAACGACGGAGGCGAGGGTCCACACACAGGGAGCTCTTCTCATTTTTCGTCTTCATCTCACCTGAACATTTCAAGAAGCTAATATTTTCACAACGCCATGGCAATCTGGAATGAAGAAACTGAAGACCGGCTGATCAGCACGATTCAGGAGAGGCCAGCTCTGTGCGACACTACAGAAAAACATTATACCAACCGAGTGGTGAAAACAGAACTCTGGCATGAGATCGAAAATAAACTTGTTATATCAGGTAAGATTTTCTTTTTGGCCATTGAGCTCTGTAGAAACAGTTTGTAATTGTTTGTGTAATTTTTTTCTAGTGCATGGTAAATATCATTTGTTCATTTTGCTTACTAAAATAGTCCGGCTTACTTTGGTTAGTCTGACTCATTTTCAGTTGATTCGGTCCCATAAAGTAAATTCAACATAGTTCAAGCTCAGTTATTATGGCAACTATGTTGAATTAGCGTTATGGAACCGGATCAACTGAAAATGAGTCAGACTAACTGAAATAAGCCAGGCTTTTTTTCTTTTTTTTTAATAAACTTGCTTTATGGAGCAGGCAGTTGTGTTGTTATTATGTACTAGCTAGCTAACTAGCGTCTTGAATCTGTCCTGTCACAACAAGAAAAGCAAAAATAACCTTTGTTGACACTGCATATAGACATGAATTGGACATGCTAACTAGGAAAAATGCTTAAAATTTTGGCTTTGTCTTTCAGAGGAAGAGCTCAGGATGAGGTGGGATCCTCTGTGAACCCAGTGTACCCGGTACAAGAAACTTGCATCCTCAGGAAGTTTTGGGGCCCAGAAGACTGGCGGGAAGCAATGGATCCTGACCCGGCTGCAGTTTTTAGAGCCCCACACAAAAAGGAAGGAGACCACTTCCAACCTGAAGATCAGGGTAACCGAACTATTTTATCTGTTGGGTAAAAAGAAAACACTGCTCCTTGGTTCTTTCATTTCGGATAAAAGCATCTGCCAAATGACCAAATGTAAATACAAGTTTGCAAGAAGTGGCCACTGATTGTCCAGGTGGGGGTTTCCATCCCCCGATTCACATGTAGCCTTTTATACGCTTGTTTCACTCTCCCGTTATCTTCAACACTATGACATGAAGTGCGTGTGTAGCATCTGAATGAAGCCAGTCACCATTTGTACACACTGTGAGGGCAGCTTACTCACACCAGGCATTTCACACTTGACCACACCCCAGCCAAATGGAGCCCAAATTTCAGGTTATTAGCAATAATAACAATGCCCTGTTGTTGTTATGAATGCTTGGTGAACAGTTTGAAGAATCCGTGGTATTAAATCCCCCTCATGGTGAATTTATTTTGATTTTTTTTTTTAAGGAACCTTCGGCGGCGGCTGCTTATTCTGACTCACCCTCAGATGACACCAGCAGTCAGACCTGGACCAGCATCCCAAGAGGAGCCCTGCTTCTCTGAGGATGAGCAAAGGCCCAGCACTCCCCCAGCAGAAGCCACCATCTGTGGAGCAGAGTCCGCACCGAGACACCGCAGAGAGGAGCCTTTGCTAAGTACCTCCACCCAGCCAAGCACTCCGAGGCCTCGGGTGAAGCACGGCAGGAAGATGCTGGACGAGTCCACCTGTGAGGAGTCAACAAATGTGATGTACACCATTGGTAAAACCCTGGAAAGGTTAGCTTCCCCAGGAAGACCACAGTGACGCCATCTCCGCCTACTGCAAAAACGTTGAGCACAGAATGTGGCAGTTGCCCCCACCTTTACTGCCATGTTTCCAGCACAAGGTGGACAACGGCCTCTTCCAAGTGTTCGGTGGACCAGAGCCTGACATTACAAACCTCGGACAGACAGTATACTCATCTGTAATGACGTAATTGTAACAGAGTTGTACATGTACTACCTACTTTTTTTTCTTTTTTTTTTTAGTTCTCATTTTTCCCTTTTTTCTCCCAATTTAGTGGCCAATCAATCCCTATTTTAGTTCAAACACCCACCCTCGTACTGCATGCGTTCGCCAACTGCATCTCTCCGGCCGGAGATGCCTTGCCACTTTCGTGACAAGGCAAATCCAGGCCGAACCACTGCTTTTTCCGACACACACAGAGACGCATTCATGTGACGAACACAAGCCGACTCCGCCCTCCTCCCGAAGACAGCGTTACCAATTATTGCTGCTTTGTCGAGTCCAGCCATAGTCAGATCTGACGAGACCGGACCGCGAACCCCGGTCTCCAGTGGGCAACTGCGTTGACACAAAGCTGATGCTTAGACCGCTACACTACCGCGGACCCGTACCTATTTTTTAAAAACTTTTTGTATATTTCTTTTTGATGCTGTGCTGTGCAGTTGTCATTGTTCATTGTCCATTGTACTGCACATTTGGTAATAAAATTAAGTTTGTTTTTCTTTAACACTATGTGTGTATGTCATATTTGGGGTTAACAGCCACACATATAGAGATGAATGGAAACTGTGGTTAATAGATCAGTTTGTTTTGAATCCCGCAGTGTGAGTCATAATGGCACCATTGGGAAATGTGACAATGTCACAACTTATTCTGTGATTTTGCCCAAAATATTTGAACATTTCTTTAGATTACTTGGTCAGTACTGGGTACTGGGTCCATAAGAGTGTCAGCAGCTTTCAATTTGGCACCGTTTGGAGACGAATCTTGTTAAATGTTGTTTTGCTCATAACTGTCTCGGGAACAGCATTGTTGGCGTGGTGTGCAAGAATAGAACTGTTGTTGGTCCAACGTAATATTTGGAAGACAAGTTTTCGATCCTTGACAACCAATATGCTGTGTTTTGCAGATGAAGTGGTGACGAGCCACGGACCGATAGAAGCGGACAAGGAGAACATCAGACAGGAGCCATATTCCTTACCGCAAGGCTTTATGTGGGACACCCTGGATCTCAGCAGTGCAGATGTGGTGAGTATCATTTTGGAGAGCTGGAGATACAGGGCGTCCGGGTGGCGTGGCGGTCTATTCCGTTGCCTACCAACACGGGGGTCGCCGGTTTGAATCCCCGTGTTACCTCCGGCTTGGTCGGGCGTCCCTACTGACACAATTGGCCGTGTTTGCGGGCAGGAAGCCGGATGTGGGTATGTGTCCTGGTCGCTGCACTAGCGCCTCATCTGGTCGATCGGGGCACCTGTTCGGGGGGGGAGGGGGTATTGTGATCCTCCCACATGCTACGTCCCCTGGCGAAACTTCTCACTGTCAGGTGAAAAGAAGCGGCTGGTGGCTCCACATGTATCGGAGGAGGCGTGTGGTAGTCAGCAGTCCTCCCCGGATTGGCAGAGGGGGTGGAGCAGCGACCGGGACGGCTCGGAAGAGTGGGGTAATTGGCTGGATACAATTGGGGAGAAAAGTAATGAAATGAGTTCGGTGTCTCTTTCTCTCTCTTAGCTGAAGGAGTTGTACACACTATTAAACGAAAACTATGTGGAAGATGATGACAACATGTTCAGATTTGATTATTCACCCAACTTTCTCAAATGGTAAGATCTCTTTCTCGCATTGTGTGACTATTTTAATTTGGGTTTTTTTCCCGTTCAGTCTAGTTTGTCAACTGTTTGCTCTCATCCATAATTCCAGGGCACTGCGCCCCCCTGGCTGGCTACCACAGTGGCACTGTGGAGTGAGAGTGTCCTCCAACAAGAAACTGGTTGGCTTCATCAGTGCCATCCCTGCAGATATACATATCTATGACACGTGAGCGACACAGTGTGCTAACTTATTTGTCTAGAGCGTTTAATTCATTCAACTCCCTCCCATAGGAGTAATTTGACTTGCATGCACAAACTGTCCTCTATCCCGTCCTCGCTCGCCAGGCTGAAGAGGATGGTGGAAATCAACTTCCTGTGTGTTCATAAAAAACTGCGTTCGAAGCGCGTCGCTCCTGTCCTGATCCGAGAGATCACACGGCGGGTCAACCTGGAAGGAATATTCCAGGCTGTCTACACTGCAGGAGTGGTACTGCCCAAACCTGTGTCCACGTGCAGGTACACTGATACACATGCTACTTACCTGCCTGGCACCTTATCAGTGCATGGTTTTAAACAACAACAGTGAATACTCAAGGAAAGTTCAAATTTGCTCAGATTCTCCAAAATCTTCAGGAATGTGCTTGCAAATATTGTTTTTTTTTTTTTTTTAAATAGGTACTGGCATCGATCTCTGAACCCCAGAAAGCTTGTGGAAGTCAAGTTCTCCCACCTGAGCAGAAACATGACCCTGCAGAGAACCATGAAGCTCTACAGGCTACCAGACGTAAACTCCCATACAGCGTTGCATTCTCACTCAAGGACTTTTCTCATGATTGAAGTGCGTTCTTTGCGGCCCTTACTATTGGTCCCCTTGCTTTCTCCACCTGTGTAGAGCACCAAGACCCCAGGGTTGCGGCCGATGGAGAGGCGTGACATCCGCCAGGTCACCGAGCTGCTCAAGAAAAACCTAAGACGTTTCCAGCTGGTGCCCTCTATGGGAGAAGAAGAGGTGGCCCACTGGTTCCTGCCACAGGACAACATCATAGATACATATGTAGTGGAGGTATCTACGATGTGTTCAGTCACGCACCTCACACCAAATGATGGCCTGTTGCTTACATTATGATCAAGGCTCAGTGTTTTTGGTTTTTATTTTTCAAAGCCATCCAGCATGCCGAATTTCGCCACAAGAGGTCACTGTTACATAACCTCACACGAACAGGAACAACTTTTGGATCCGTGGAAACATAAAATCCGGGTGAAAATCAGTTTAAACCGATCTGCTCCTTTTAAAAAAAATCTGGGTATTTTTCGGTGAAAATCGGTAAAAACCGAAAACGCTGAGCCTCGATTATGATTTGGATGAGTGACGATCTCCCTTGCTGCGTTTGCTTCTTTTGCTCTCATTGTTTTTCTCTCTCGTACAGGGCGCCGGTGGCGTTCTGACAGATTTTACAAGCTTCTACACCCTGCCTTCCACCGTGATGCACCACCCTCTCCACCGGACCCTGAAGGCTGCTTATTCCTTCTACAGCGTTCACACACACACCCCACTCCTGGACCTAATGAACGACGCCCTGATCTTGGCTAAACTGGTAACGTTACTCTGGCAGGACTTGTGTAAGCACAAGTACGGTGTAAAATTCACGTGCCAAAGCCTCGACTGAGGAATATTTTATTGCTGTCAGCTCTCAGTCATTAGCTGTGTTGTCTTTTATTCATGCAAATTTTAAAGTTGACAGTAAGAAAAGCTGAATGAGGCGTCCGGGGTAGCGTGGTGGTCTATTCTGTTGCATACCAACAGAATGCAACAGGGGGGGAAAAGGGGGAAAAAAGGAAAAAGACAAATCGATGGGGAAAACAATATTATACTTGCTTGAGGTGGAGAAGTTGCTGATGTAGAGATTGTGGTAAAGACTGATGGAAGCAGACTTTTATGAAAATTTACAGTGGCGAATAACCTGTATAGAGGAGGACTGCATAATCGCTTTTATGGAGCACATTCACCTTTTCAATTTTTGGAATGGAAGCGGCTGGTGGGGATAACTATACTGTTTCATGGCTCATCCTACCACTGGGTTTTATACTGTAGGACTCTGTTTCGTTACTCTGTGTGTTTAACAGAAAGGATTTGACGTGTTCAATGCCCTGGATCTGATGGAGAACAAGGTGTTTCTGGAGAAGCTAAAGTTTGGCATCGGAGACGGCAATCTGCAGTATTACCTCTACAACTGGAAATGTCCCCCTATGGACCCCGATAAGGTCAGTGGTGCTTTGTGTTGTACGGTATACTGGAAGCATGGTCGTCTCTACAAAGGTTGTAAGTTAGTACTTAAAATCTTGGGGTTGGGCGTCTGGGTAGCGTAGCGGTCTATTCCGTTGCCTACCAAGATGGGGATCGTCGGTTCGAATCCCGGTGTTACCTCCGGCTTGGTCGGGCGTCCCTACAGACACAATTGGCCGTGTCTGTGGGTGGGAAGCCGGATGTGGGTATGTGTCCTGGTCACTGCACTAGCGCGTCCTCTGGTTGGTCAGGGCGCCTGTTCGGGGGGAATAGCGTGATCCTCCCACACGCTACGTCCCCCTGGCAAAACTCCTCACTGTCAGGTGAAAAGAAGCGGCTGGCGACTCCACATGTATCGGAGGAGACGTGGTAGTCTGTAGCCCTCCCTGGATCGGCGGAGGGGGGTGGAGCAGCGACCAGGACGAGTGGGGTAATTGGCCGGGTACAATTGAGGAGACAAAGGGGGGAACCCCCCCCCCACGAAACAAGAAATCTTAGGGTCAGGATCCAAGGAATAAGGGGGAAATGGGAACATGAAGGGTTTAAGGGTTAATGGAGCAGGTTACACAAAACATTAATGGTTGTATTAAAATTACTAATCACAGAAAAAAATGGCCATTTAAAAAAATTAACCATTCAAGAGTCTGTGACTGGATTTATGTGTTTTTGCATAAAGCCCCTGCCTTCTGTTATGATGAAGCCTTCCAAATTTGCCACTGCAAATTAAAATAGTTGGCATACAGTAAAGCAGGGAAAGTAGGTTAGCAATCTAAAAATAAGATAAATTGTGCAGATAGCCTTCACAATAACCCAGCCAGTCGTATCAAGATCAAGGGATTAAAGAAATATTTTTAGATGTAGGTTTCAGCTGAACAGTTGTTTGAAAATCACCATTAAACTCTTCAAAAATGTTGATGCACTGAATAAAAAATAGGGCAGCGCGGTGGTAAGTGCGATCGCCTCACAGCAAGAAGGTCCTGGGTTCGAGCCTCGGGGTAGTCCTTCCTCAGGGGTCGTCCCGGGTCATCCTCTGTGTGGAGTTTGCATGTTCTCCCCGTGTCTGCGTGGGTTTCTTCCGGGTGCTCCGGTTTCCTCCCACAGTCCAAAGACATGTAGGTCAGGTGAATAGGCTGTATGAAAATTTTCCCTAGGTATGAATGTGTGTGTGTGTGTGTGTGTGTGTGTGTGTGTGTGTGTGTGTGTGTGTGTGGACCCTGTGATGGCCTGGCGGCCTGTCCAGGGTGTCTCCCCGCCTGCTGCCCAATGACTGCTGGGATAGGCTCCAGCATCCCCGTGACCCTGAGAGCAGAATAAGCAGTTTGGATAATGGATGGATGGGCGAATAAATGAATAAAATTAATGTGGCTGTTCTGATGGCCTAACACATCTTAACACCAAGGTTACCTCTCTGTTCCAGGTCGGCCTTGTACTTCAGTAGCTAGCCCCCTCACGGCTTCTACACACACCGATCCAGAGGTTAGCGGCGACCTCGGGCTACCCCTTAACTTGGACACAAAGGTAGCCCAAGCTAGACAATGAGAACTTAACACCACTAGAACCAACCAGGTGATCTGGGGGAGCTGGCCTCACACGAGCCGGTCTCCCAGCACCCGTGTCATAATGACCATCCTCCCTCCTGGCTCACCTGGAGGTGAACGCTCTGATATCATCAACATCCTGAATGTGAAGTCATGCTATGCCTGAGATACTTATACAGTCCTGACAGACACACACACACACACACACACACACACACACACTGAAACAACAACACACTTGTAAATCAATAACAGCTTGACATACGAGAGAATACCTTGACACTGGGAATGTTCTGTTTTTTCCCCCCAGCAGACCCTTGTTAAACATTAATTTTACTAGTTTGTGTAGTTTATGTGGCCCAAATAGATCTAACCAGTGACTTCTTCTCCACTATGTTCAGCAAAAGAATCTTTGCACAATTCTGCAACGGCAATTGTGCAATCAACTGAGAGTGACCGGCAAACTGAATATCATTCCTCTCCCTTTTTGTTGCATTTTGAGTTTAACGGTTGCCATTTTTTTTGTTGCGCGAACAGTTCACCTACCCCTGCAGCTACCGCCGTTTGGTTATTTGAACGATGAACACTAACAAGTTGTTAAGGTTAACCAACACACAAAAGCAGATACCCCCGCCCCCCCACATTATCACAAAGCAAATTACACATTTAGAAGTGGCGAAACTGTCGGGACTGAAATTCGAAGTGACAAGGTATCTCTTAAAGCATGTGTAAACACATACACACACACACACAGACCAACACACGCACGCAAGACATTTCCATCGACAGATTCAACCAACCGGTGCATTGATATACAAGTTTTTTTGTAAAAAAATATATATGTATAATTACCTGTACATTTAATGCCAGATCATATTTATTCCTGTAGTGCGAGTTCAGGGGTTGGGAGAACTGATCCAAAGTATTTTCCTCAGAAGTAGTTTAGACGTCTTCGACTTTTGGAGTTTGTACGGACAGTTTAGACAAACGTGGGTTTTAAACGTTTTTTTTGATGAAGAATGTATTGCGTCAGCGAAGCACAATTTTTGAGTTTGTTGTCGAGCGAAAGGGTCCTTAAAAAGGGGCGGCTGGCCCCTTATTTCAACACGACTGGGTTTTACTGCAGCCCGGATTTTACAAATGAAGAAACAGAGCTGCAAGCCTGTTTCTAGATTGACCCCCCCCCCAAATAAAACTTTAAAAATACTCATCCTTCCCTCTAGTCTTTAAATATGCACTGTCCGCCATGTTTCTGTCTCTCTAGGCGGGAAATTGGCCCAGAATTGTTTCACTGCTTATGTCGGAGGCTTTTCTATTTGCTCTTCAAATACCCCAGCTAGCAAAGTGGGCTGTACGCAGCACCAGTGGCCGAATAAACGAAGTGACATGTGTAAGCTGATTAGAGCATATGACATCATAGTGGACAGTACAGTACATATCACAGGCGGGTCGGCTATCCCTGCCTGCCTGCTTTAGTCAATGAAGGACTTGATAAGTTTTAATGTTTTATTGGAAATGATTGAACAATGACAGCAAGAAGGTCCTGGGTTCGAGCCCTGGGGTAGTCCAACCTTGAGGGTCGCCCCGGGTCGTCCTCTGTGTGGAGTTTGCATGTTCTCCCCATGTCCACATGGGTTTCCTCCCACAGTCCAAAGACGAGTAGGTCAGGTGAATCAGCCATACTAAATTGTCCGTAGGTGTGTGTGTGTGTGTCGGCCCTGTGATGGCCTGGCGGCCTGTCCAGGGTGTCTCCCCGCCTGCCGCCCAATGACTGCTGGGAGAGGCTCCAGCATCCCCCGTGACCCTGAGAGCAGGATAAGCGGTTTGGATAATGGATGGATGGAAATGATTGATAAATATGCCTTGGCTACTGTCTCGAGACAGGTTCACCGCTTACTAAGAACTCAAATTTGCAACAAACAAAAATCCTTCTTTTCTCTCCTCCCAAGCAATTGGAGTCATGTTTTATTTCATTGTTTTGTCCGTTTAATCATTGCTGGTAACATCACTGGCAAAGCACTATCTCTTGTATTCATAACCAAACTCTTGAAGCATTTATTAGACGAGTTTCTCAGACGTGGGGGCGGCGGCAGCGGCCCGTCGCTGAGAGTTTGTGATCAGTAGTTTGGCACTTTTGAACCTAAGGCCAATTCTGAAAACGTTGAGTGCAGAAAGTGCCCAGCTGCTTTCAAAGTGCCCTTGGGCAAAAGCACTCCGATCCCCAAGTGCCCCCAGTACGTTGCCCACTAAAGCTTAGCGTGGTAGTCCTCATCTCTCTCGTGCAAATAAATGTGTGTGACCCTCCCCAGGACCCTGCCCAGGAGACTGAATGTTTTTAAATCGACTTGCCGGTGGAGTAGTGACAAAAGCATCGTGAACAAAATCCGAAGGAGTTGAGGAGCAACGTGCAGGGGCGGTTTGTTCCGGATGTAACAGCTGAACAAACTGAAGTCTTAGCGATTGCATTTACACAGGGAACTCACAAGTATCCCGTTCTCTCCCAGGTGCATTTATGGACTTTACTGAATTTGTTTTTCCGTTCTTGGTTGATACCGTTTTTGTGTGTCAGAAAAAAACAGTAGGTCAGTTTGATTTAGTGTATTGTGCAGCTAATTTTGTGATATTCCCTAAACAGTTCTGACATTTAGAATTGTACTATTCTCATAGGTCTTAACTTCTCTTTTTTTTCTCCGGTTTTTCATTATTTTTGGTACAGTTCCAATGAAGTAAGACACATAGAACTGGACGTTTAATAGTTTGACGTGTTTGGCAGCTCTTTGTGTTTGATGCACTCTGCAGATTCAAACCGTTGCAAAGACAAAGGCAGCGTTGTCCCGTTAAATGCTGCCTACCGTCTAATCACAGATCCAGTAAAATTGTGTTTTTTCCATTATCGGCAGTTATATATAAGTTTGCTGGTACATTCAAAAGGTCGACGTTTCCACAAGGAGTTAGTTCGTTAAATATTTTTTTAAAAAAGCCCGTTCTTTCTGCTCTACCTAAATGAGTTTACTACTTTGTTTTGTATTGTTGTTGACGTGTTTCTGCAAAAACTAATAAGGTCAACGGTGTCGCCATCTTTCACTCGTATCTACTCCTGTATGGAATGTCATTTGCTCCCACCCCTCTCCTTTCCTAGACCCATAAGGAGAAGGATGAGTGAGGTTAGATGCCGAAATACAGCAGCAGCCAGTGCTTCACATAATGGCTTGTAGTTCATTGAAAGTAACTAGGGGACACTTGTACAGAGGGATCATACACCACGGGTGTAACGTTAACACCGAGGACGAGAAGTTTGTTTTTTTGTAAAACAGGGTGCCTCATGGATGTGGGTTGAGCCAAGGATGTACAATCCTGCCGTTGTTGTTTTGTTTTTATGAATCCTTAGCATGTGTCGGTTTTTGCTGCATTGTTGATTCGAGAATTGGATGTTCCTAGCCACGCCGTTTGGTGAGAGTTCAACCCGAAGTGTCTGCCTTATTTAAAAGATTTTTTTTAAGATATCGGGGGAAACATAGTTTTGAAATAACAAGCAGCTTTCTCTACTGAAGAACAATATTTTTAATCGATTCCATTGCAAGCTGTGAAAAAGCTGAAGAACATGTACCAGCATCATTTAGACATGACCCCATGCAAATAATGAATAGGATCTGTTTCAACACACGTGTCAGTTATACCAGCATGGAAAATTTGATTGAATAAAACTCACTTTAAAGTGAACATGAGTGGTGCATTTATTTTGGAACATACCATAAACGAAGAAAGTTGAATCAGTCCATCTGGACACGTTTATTGAGAGAGGAACGTTTCATCACTCCTAAGTGGCTTCTTCCGCTTCCAGTGTGGGGAGATGGCGGTGCGAACTCACGTTTGCGGCGGCCTCACCCAGTACCGGTGTGGCAAGATGGCGGCGCCAACTTAGGTTTGCGGCGGCCTCGTCCAGTACTGTCCATGCAGTGTCTTTGTCCACGTCTAAGTCTGTGTCTTCATTTGTGTCTTCGTTTGATGGCTGGGAGAGCTCGGTCTGCTGCGTCCTGTGGGCCACGGCCCTGCCTGGAGCTGCACCCGAAGAGGAAACACCGAGGGCGGTCTGACAGGACGCGGAAGCGGGCCAGGCTATGCTAACTGCTGGTTGTTCCCTCTTCATAGATGGCATGGCCTCTTTGACTCCCCATTCAAACCTGTGTTCCTCCCTATCAAGGATGAGCCTATTATAATGAGCATTTATGTAGCTCTATAATTTATCCATGATGAGAAAAAATTGTCACAAGCTGTTATGTCACAAAAAAGTGCATAGATACGACCTCGTTCAACCCCTCGGGATTACAAACATACATAAAACACACCAAACCCTTTCGAAAAGGTTTTTTTATTAAAAATACTGTAGAATAACAGAATCCTTAACAATCAATCCCCCCCCTACTACCAAAGCTTCAGAGCCCAAAAAATAGTATTCGGGACGGCCCTACTTTATACACGCTCAATAATCCAGGTAAGGAAATCACAGGAAGTTGAATCAGTTCATCTGGGCACAACGTTTATTGAGAGGACCATTACGGTCACGGGAATTTGCATATGAAACTGATCGTTGGTTTCGGTCACCGTGCCACAGTATTGTTTATAAGGGTGGGGATACCTGCAGTCAGCAGAGTCTGAAGAGGCCACTTCGATGAGCAATGAAACGTTTCTCCCAATAAACGTTGTGTGCAGATGAACCGATTCAACTTCCTGTGATTTTCACATCTGGATTGTTACGCATGCATAAACAGTTTCAAAATTAGTTATTGTCCTTTACCTAAACCAATTCACTTTTAAAAAGGGTAAACAAGGAAAACCATTTAAGAAAATCCACTATGCATCCAGAACTTTAGTTCACAGGCAAATTTGTGATATTGGGGCTATACAAATAAAACGGACTATAGTGAAGTATGTTTCATCATCAGTTTCAACAGAGGCTTGGTTTGAACTGCTATGCGGTGGCATTGCCTTTACATCATTTCTTACTTCTTAGTCTTCCGTTTCTTTCCAATTCTTTTCTTTGAGGGATTCGGGATAATTTTTTTCACTTTGAGCGGCTGCAGAGTGCAGGGAGCAGTTTGCATTACCTCCTCAGGTTCACCTTCTAGTTTTCTTTTCCTGCCACTCCTCTTACCAGCATCCTCCTCCTCCTCCTCCATCTGTGCTGGCTTGTTCGTTGTCACACTGGACTCCGTTTGGTGTAGCCAGGCGGCTTCAAGTAAAGGCACTTTGGGGATAATTGCCTCAACTGTGTCAGTAAAAATCCTGTTTTCCTTTGCGTTTCGAAACCCCAGGGCCAGAACACTTTTGAGTCCCAGCGGTCCTGACACACACTCGCTCAGCCGAGGCACCTGGCAGGCAGGCACGTTTCTCGTCTGGCTCAGTGCAATCAGGTGTTGGGTCATGTGTTGTGGTTTGACAGACTTGCACACGAGCACCAGTTTGAGTTCATTCTTCTCCAGTGCCCTCGTGACCTCATTGATGCCGATGGCTAGTTGTCCTCTGGCGGTGACGTCTGTCCAGCCATTCTTGGGCGCATCCTGCATTTCTGGATCACGAACACCTTTGCTTTCCAGAGGAGTGACTTCCGTTGTTGCAGTGGGTCTTGTTTTCTTCCGACGGCGAAACACTTTGACCTCTTTCTTCTCAAGCCCGATGGAAACCAGTTTGTCCTCAAGAGTTTTCAGAATGTAGTGCATGTCACCTTGGACTAGAGTCTTCCATTGTAGCTTATAGGGCGAGTTGAGGGAAGTCTTTGCTTGTATTTGCCTTTTCAGTTCCTTCTTTGACAACTTGCCTGGAATGGCCATATTTTCTGAAATAAAGAAAACATGTTAAGTAAGAAGTACAATAGAGTTTGTGTGTGTGTGTGGGGGGGGGCAGGCTCAGATGTTAATCAAAAAGGCTTAAAAACCTATTACTACAGTACAAAAATATCAGCCATAAGTAATTCTGTGTTCCAGACAACTTGGAAAGCGAGATTTACTGACCTCCTACTATCAAAAGTATGATGGAACGCCATTCAAAATCGCAGTTCCTACTTGTAAACTCGGGGCAAATCCATCTACCCTGACTTCATGGAGAAACAGTTGTCTGATGTCACACAACAATGGCAGCCCCCATGGAGGCGCACAGTGTTAATGGTAAACCATCCCCAGACAGCATCCGGATGTGGGCCACTTCAGGGCATTGATGCGGCATTGGTGCCCTTCTGGCCCTGACAAAATGGATGTGAGCCTGAAGTGGCCCACATATATAACAGCAAATATGGCCCAAATATGCCAAATCAAATGTGGGTCTTTTTTGGCAAAGAAGCGGTGCTCTCGGCAACATGTGATCTGGATGTGACCCTGAAGTGGCCCGTGTGGTAAATGGTGAATATGGCCCAAATATCACAAAACAAATATGGGCCACCTTATGTGGCACGCGGCATTGCTATGACTTGGTTCTGGCCCAGATCTGGCAAACAGGGGCAGGCCACCCAAGTGCCGTCATTCCACACGGTATGTGGGCCGGATGACAGTGTCAGTGTGGGACGGGTCCGGGCCACAGCAATGTTGCTATAGGCAATGTAAAGTATATTTGCCTGTATTTAATTACAAAAACACATACCATCATTTCGCAGAACGCGTTGTGAATGTAAATTGGACGTCAAAATATGTCGACAGTGTTATTAAGTGGCTGTTATGGTAAGCAGTCTCTGGAGGTTATCCCTGCACAAAAGTTATTCCTGCGTTTGGCATCGTGCACCAGGAACGAGCGCGGGTCGGAAATTGGAAATTCCAAACTGGGAAATTCCCACCTCGGACTTGGGCAGCACAACAACACGTTAAGCGCCGACAGGACACGGAAACAGCGAAACGTTTAAGGGTGAAAGAAAGACTGGGATCGTTTGATTTCTTCCTCGTCTTGTCATAGCAGGCAGAAATTCTCGGTAACACTTTAGTATGGGGAACATAAAAAAACTTAATTACTAGTGAATTAGTAATGATCAAGATGTCACTTTAGTATGGGGAACATATTCTAAGTAACAAAAACTTAATTTACAGTAATTTAACACTATGAACACTTGTAGTTTTGTGTTTTGTTATGTAAGAACAGACCATATTCATTAAGTGTTAGTAAGGGAGAATAACTTCTTGTGGTACCACCACCTTATAAAGTCCATACTAAGCAAAGCATATTGAGATGCTACTACTAATAAGCCATAATTCTGAGGTTATAGAGGGAAAACTCATAGTTAATGGCTTACTGGTTGTATAATAAGGCCATGCAGAATAAGGCATTGAGTACGCAAAAATGACCAATGAAGAGCCAATATGTTGCTAATTTGCTTGCTAATAAGCACCTAATTAATGGTGACTACGTCCCCCATACTAAAGTGTTACCAAATCCTCACCAGCTATATAATAGCTATTCAATACTATTGTGGTCAGTTCACACTTTAACCTTTGTAAATAAATAAATAAGGGGGGGGGTCGGGGGGTTCAGATGCACCGAGTTGGTGCTCCATCCATAACCTCGTCGACGCAACGCTGCATCTCTGGTCAGGAGCACCGCGGTGATAAACACACAACTGGACGTTAACTTTAAACCAACCACAACTCCGTTTTGCGCAGCGCCTTTCGAGGAACCCAGTGACGCGTTACGCCTGGCTGAAACAAACAGACAAGCAAGCAAGCAAGCAAACCAAAAGCAATACAAGAACGGAAAATAAAAATGGCAAAGATCGCCGGGGACGACGGTTTAGTTTACCTGAAATTGTTCTCACAAATCGCTGCCGCGTTGACGTCCCCCGACGTGAGCTAGCTACACACAGCGACGCGGTTGGTCGTTAAACACGACGCTTCCCCCGGGCGCCGCCATCTTGTTTGAACCGACGCAACTTTATTGGCAGTCTCGGACAAACCCGCGACGGAGGGGCGCGCGCTGCTAGTGCCCGATTCCGCGTGCGACCTTTGACGTTTACGCGCCAAGCCGTCGGTGTAATAACGTAATGGCGACCCCCCCCCCCTCGTTTTAAAGGGAGCCCCGGAATGGTGCGAGTAAGGGGTTTTAGTCGGTCTGAGATGTGAACTACAGTTGATGGGACTTAAACTGCCAGCAAAGGTGAGATTTTGCTGTGGACCACAGCGGCTGATATCACTAATTAGCTCACGCCAAACCAGACAGGGGACGACTAATTAGTGAGACGAGCTGGTGACGTGTTGGATTGGAAAGGAACCCTACAAACACACGGGCCTCCGTGGCACATGGTCGAACACCACCGACACAAACAGATTATGAATATTAATAGGGAGGGAAGGCGGTAGAGTCGCCCTCTGGTGGTAGGGTTCCTACCTCGGCGTATTAAAATGACGTGGATTCTCCACGCAGAGGGGAAAGGTAGATATGATTTCAGTTAACCTTTATTGATTGTGATCCTCTTTATGCAGTTAAAGACAACGCAAACTTTTTGAAGCGATTTTTTGGATTTTTTTTGCACACACAAAATCTCCCTCTCACCCCTTTTTTAGGTGGTGTGTGTCTTCCTCAAGCTCGGGTCCTCTACCACAGTGTTTCTCAACCGGGGGTCCGCGGACCCCTAGTGGTCCGTGGTGTAATTGCAAGGGGTCCGTGAAAATAAAATATCTTTTAAAAAAAAAGATCCTATGACATTTATAGAAATAGGATTATTTTACTCAAATGTGACTGAGACCTTTATCTACCTAAACTATAAAGGGTAACAGGACTTTTTTCTCTAATTACATCTGTTTCACAAGTGTAATTTATTGTATTTTAATAAGAGATCTCGCTCCCGTTTGCATTGTTAAAAGTTACTGCATAAGAATCCTGTTGTTACATATATCTGAAAGTTACTGAATACATATTCTGTTTTGTTACATATATCTGAAAGTTACTGAATACATATTCTGTTTTGTTACATATATCTGAAAGTTACTGAATACATATTCTGTTTTGTTACATATATCTGAAAGTTACTGAATACATATTCTGTTCTGTTACACATATCTGAAAGTTACTGCATAAGAATTCTGTTTTGTTAACTATATCTAAGTTACAACTGAAAGATCTTATTTTTGCCCCAAAGAGTGAATAAATGCTATAATGCAATTTAAAATGCAGTTTCTACAGTTTCTATCAAATTGCAACCCCCCTCTCCCAGGGTCTGGTGGAGGGGTCCTCAGGGTAGATCAAAAATACGCAGGGGGTCCAGGACCCCAAAAAGGTTGAGAACCACTGCTCTACCAGAGGCCTGGGAGTTTGAAGGTTCTGTGCAGTATCTTGGCTGTTCCTAGGACTGCACTCTCCTGGACAGAGACCTCAGATGTTGTTCCTGGAATCTGCTGGAGCCGCTCTCCCAGTTTGGGGTCACAGCCCCTCGTGCTCCTATTACCACTGGGACTGCTGTGGATTTCACCTTCCACACCCCATCTAGTTCTCCCCTCAGCCCTTGGTATTCCTCTAGCTTCTCATGCTCTTTCTTCCTGATGTTGCCGTCGCTCGGGATTGCTTCATCGGTCACTACTGCTGTCTTCTGTTCCTTGTCGACCACCACAACGTCTGGTTGCTTGTAATGAGCACACAACAGTAATTTGGCCTGTATCACAGCAGTATTTTTATTATTACTTTATCCACAGGTAAGTATTCGATTAAAATCCCATTAGGTCTTGCAATCCCAATGTAGTGCAAATTAATAGTCTCATTCATTCATTCATCCATTATCCAACCGCTCATCCTGCTCTCAGGATCGCAGGGATGCTGGAGCCTATCCCAGCAGTCACTGGGCGGCAGGCGGGGTGGTACCCCGGACAGGCCGCCAGACCATAACAGGGCTTAATAGTGTGTGAGAGAGTGTAGCTGAGAACTATGGCCTACACACCCTCTCTTAAGGCCGTGCAGGCCACAACTCACAATATATGGCCTTTCATGAGGCAGTGTAGACCGTGATGAGAATTATGGCCCAAAGGCCGTGTAGGCCGCAATTCTCATAATTCTCAGCTACACTCGCACACACTATCAAACCTTCTCATGTGCACTATCAAACTCTCTCACACACACACACACACGTGCACATAGTGCCTCTTTGTGTGAACATGTATGTGCATGTGTGTGTAGCCTGTGTGTGTGGTAATAGTCTAATTCACATCCATAATCCAGCCACCAAAAAAATACTGCTTGCAAATTTAGTGCAAGTAGACTCCCACAGTCACATCCCGTTGTAGTCCTGTTTAAGATTTAAGTACTAAGAGAGGCTTTTGCAGTGTGCAACATAAAAAAAACACATAAAAAACATATTAAAAAAAAACAAAACGAAAACAATGTGTTTAGCTGAGCCTTTGCATTTGCAACCTCTCTGGGAGCTGACCTGCATCACCCTAACAGACCACTAGAGGGCCTCGACTCACACTTTGGGAAATGCGGCTCTACTGCGCAGCATCTTGTCCGGTGAGCAGGCGGCCAATCGGTGATTTGGGAGCAGACAGACTGCGCCCCCCTCCCCGTGTCATTGCTGCTGCTTTAGCCCGACGGACGGAGGAACAAACACACCGTGGAGGAACTGACCTACCGGACCGGATATCGTGCAGACATGTCGCATAAGGTGATTTTTATTGCACTATCACGAAGCGCCGGAAGTGCCTTATTGCTGAGGCTTAGAATTAGAGAGTAGCTGTGGTTGAGATGTGCTACTTCATGCCCTCTATTGGTGTCATCCATTTTTGTACTCCGGAGGGAGTTTGCAGATTAAACGACAGTAAAGCTGCCCATCCTTTATTTACCACTGTTCGGTGCCCAGGTAGCCCACTGTCCCGTTTAATGGCAGCAAGTGTCTAGGGGCCAAACTGACAAATTGCTTCAAAATGTCAGAAAAGAACATTTCATGTCAGACTAATAAAGAGTAAGGAAAATTATGCCTTGAAGTCCTTTTAACTAGAAAGGGCAGATTTAATTTCCATGCAGAAAGGTGAAATCTAAGTTTAGAGGGACAAAGCTGGTCATTTTTGGGATGCTCGGCTCAATCTGGACCTGCGTCCAGGTTATTCACCACAGAATGACTCGAACAGCACAGTTCTCTCCTCACTGCCAACAAATACGGTGGTTTGAATGGTTTTCACATTGAATTAACTGGGAAGTGCTCACGGTGTTGGCCACAATTATGTGACTGACAATCTCCCAGACTCATTCCTTTGCAAAGGAACACAACCCAGATAGCAAAATTGCTGTGACCCGGATCTGTTTCACACCCGACTCTCATCTTTCTTTCATACGGCCCACATACCGCGTGGAATGATGGCACTGGGGCGGTCCGCTCCTGTTTGCCAGATCTGGGCCAGAACCAAGCCATATTAATGCCACATGTGCCACATATTTGCCAAAGGTGGCCCATATGTGTTTTGTGATATTTGGGCCATATTCAGCATTTACCACACGGGCCACTTCAGGGTCACATCCAGATCACGTGTTGCCGAGAGCACCACATCTTTGCCAGAAAAGGCCCACATTTAATTTGGCATATTTGGGCCATATTTGCTATTATACATGTGGGCCACTTCAGGCTCACATCCATTTTGTCAGGGCCAGAAGAAGGTCATTAGTGCCGCATCATTGCCTGAGGTGGCCCACATCCGGATGCTATCTGGGAAAGGCATTCACAGCCCTGCCTTGAATAAACGCCCATTGTTTATCTTTCATCCATGCTGTAATGGGTTTCTGGCTGTGGAATACTTTGTGCATTCAAAGTATTGTTTCTAAGTAATATTCACTAGCTGACATTCTGATGCACTGCACGGCTTTTACATCAAATGCGGTAGACTGAAAATCAGACAAGACGAGGGTCAAAATGAAACAGCTGCTTTTCCACACACAAATATAAAGCAGTAACTGGTTTCTCAACAAACATACTGACAGCCAAAGCAAATATGCATTCCAGGAAGGCATATTACAGAAAACGACATGTGAACTTTTCTTTGCATTTGTCATTCTCATCTCTCCATTGGGTGTCTCTTCATCACTCGCTTTTGTCTTTGCAGGCAGAATTTGAGAAGATGGCTGAGGACGTCAAGAAGGTGAAGACAAGACCTACAGACCAGGAGCTGCTGGATCTGTATGGGCTTTATAAGCAGGCAATCGTCGGAGACATTAACATTGGTATATTTTTGAATAACCCGTTCACATCAACCCCCCCCCCCCTCAGATTCTGTTTATTTTATGTCTCTCTCACTTTTTTTTATTTTAACCAGATAAACCTGGAATGATGGACATGAAAGGAAAAGCCAAGTGGGAGGCATGGAACACAAGAAAAGGTAAAAACATAGCTCGATATGGGAAAATGAATGACCCGGTTTGGGTGCTTGGTTCTTTGCATCACGTCTGTCAGCGTTGGAGGCAAGATTGTTTGATAGTAACTCTGTCTACCGTACCGTTTACCATTCCCTCAGGTTTTCATATCTGCACAACCAATGTGCAAACACTGTCATCATATCAAACCACTGCAAGTCTTCCTTGCTCAGCATTTTCTCCAAGTATACATTCATCTCATGCATGTGTCTGCATACAGGAAAGTCCACGGAGGACGCCATGGCGGCCTACATCACAGTTGCAAAGCAAATCATCACCAAATATGGGATGTGAGACAAAGGATGAAGCAACTACACACAGTGGACAGAAATAACATAACACTGCTGTATAAACGCACGAGGCTAAAATAGGACTGTTACCTTCAATTTTTTTGAGCGTTTCTTGCTGACAGAGGCACTGTTACAAAGGATAATGTGAAAGCTAGAATGTAGCAATAGCAGTTTCATGTAAACAGCATTTAGGTTTTTATAAATTAGCTGATATTTTTCTTATGTGTCTGGACAGCACAATGCAATTTCTAATGTTGAAATCAGTTATATGCTAATAATGTTTGAAAAAAACATTTTTAAACCTAAAAACCACTTTTTAATGTTGAACTCGTTACAGTTGTGTTATTTATATATAACTCAAGAATTTTACTCTCTTATACTTTTATAATGAGACGTAACAAATAAAGAATCTCGAATTATAATCTTTATCCCTGTAATAAAGGTACAAAGCACTGACAATGAATAGCACTGACGTTTCTTGGAAGTCCTACTACCACGCTCAGTGAAATTCAGGTATCTGAAATATTAAATCCTGAAATAAGACCTCTTTTCATTTGTTACCTTCATCGTCATCATTATTGTTTGCAAAAACATACTCGGAAGTTTTGAAAATCAGGCGTCTGTGTTTGATTCCCCTTTGACAGAACAACCGCTGAACTGTTCATTATTGTTACTGTCCCTTTAAGATAATAGGTCAGCTGACCTGTGACGTGTGGAGGGGCGGGGCTACGGGGCTACTAGCTAAAATCTTGGCGGAGCGTTGATGTTCATTTTTGATGCTATCGTTTAGTTATTTGAAGGCGCGTCATCTTGATAAAGTGCCATAGCTGACCAGCCACAGCATGAAGACGCTATGGGAAAGAGTAATAGAAGCTGGGTTAAGAGGAGAGGCGACTGTTAGCGAGCAGCAGTATGGTTGCGTGTCAGGAAAGAGCGCTACAGACGCCATGTTTGCTTTGAGAACGTCGATGGAGGAGGTCCGAAGGAGTCGCTGTGTCTTTGTGCATTTAGAAAGCGTGTGACGGGGTGCCGAGAGAGGAGGTGCGGCAGAGAATGTGCCCCTTTTCCACCACGTGCTACCGGCTCAACTCGACTCGCCCTTTTTCCGTTTTCCATTACTGGGAAGTACCGGCATTTTGGTAACTGTCGCCACTCTCCCGGTGCCACCTTTGCCAAAACTCAATGCAGACCTCTGATTGGTCAGAGCAATGCGTCACTGCGTCATTTTGCGTCATGCGTCATCAACAAGCGCATGGGCTTTCGCCCGTATCGAAGCGGTCGAAGCGGAGTCATCTTAAAAGTACGTTTTGATATTGAAAACCAGGCGTCGCTATGACGACCAGCTACACCGAGACGGGGGTACTGTTACGCTAATGGAAAACGACACAGAAGCGAGTCGAGTGGAGTTGAGCCGGTACCATGGAGTGGAAAAGGGGCACAAGAGTGGTGACGGATATGTATGAGAGCAGTGGGACAGTGGTGAGGTGAGCAGTAGGCGCCGTGTTGGGAGGGTTACTTTTAAAATGTATTCCGCTACAGATTACAGAATACACGTCATGGAATGTAATTTGTAACGTGTTAGATTACTCGGGGCGAGTAACGTATTCTAAATACTTTGGATTACTTTAATATTTTCTTCCATTTTGTGTAACAGTATATGTAGCATTCACACAATGCTACTTACTTGAGTAGACTGTTCTGTTTCTTCTATTGTATCAGCTGGCTGAATGCATTTGAGTCACCTTAAATATATATTAACAAAGGGTAGAGGAGTATGGAAACACAAAAGATGTATGATTTTTTTTATCTAGTAAAAAAAAGAAAAAGAAGAGAACTTTTCCATGTCCCTTTCTTTATTTCCATAGCTGTTAGAATGAAAAAACTGTTGAGCTAACATTTAGGTATCGCTTTCACTGCATTTTGTGTCGCAATCCTCTTAAAATAAGAATGGCACCAAAGAAAAAAAAAATAAGTAATCCATTCATTTCAAGAATGTAACTGTATTCTGAATACCATGAATTTAAATTGTAGCTGTATTTGAATACAGTTACTCATATTTTGTATCCTAAATACATAACGCCGTTACATGTATTCTGTTACTTCCCAAACACCGGGTAGGAATGACGGATGGGTTCAAGGTGGAGGTGGGATTACATCAAGGATCGGCTCTGAGCCCTTTCTTGTTTGCAATGGTGATGGACAGGCTGATGGACGAGATCAGGCAGGAGTCTCCGTGGACTATTATATTTGCGGATGACATTGTGAGCTGTAGTGAGAGTAGGGTGCAGGTTGAGGAAGGCCTGGAGAGGTGGAGGTATGCACTGGAGGGAAGAGGAATGAAAGTCAGTAGGAGCAAGATTTTCATTGGGAGTGATGAAAAAGGACAGGATTAGGAATGAGTATATTAGAGGGACAGCTCAGGTTGGACGGTTTGGAGACAAAGCAAGAGAAGCAAGATTGAGAGGGTTTGGACATGTGTGGAGGAGAGATGCTGGGTATATTGGGAGAAGGATGCTGAATATGGAGCTGCCAGGGAAGAGGAGAAGGGGAAGAGGAGGTTCATGGATGTGGTGAGGGAGGACATGCAGGTTGCTGGTGTGAATGAGGGAGATGCAGAGGACAGGAAGAGATGGAAATGGATGATCCACTGTGGTGACCCCTAACAGGAGCAGCCAAAAGTACTAATAGTAGTAGTAGTAGTTGTTATCTTGATAAAGTTCCATTGTTGGACTGTAGCACCTCTGAACGCAACTCTCACTTCAATATGAAATACATGCAATAAACAGGACACCTGCTCTAACGTGTTTTGGTCTTTAGATGGGTAATTTTGTCCACATGATGAACAAAAAAGTAAAATGTTTCATCATCTCACTGTTGGGTACAGAAGAATAATTCTGGGTAAGTAAATCAAATCTTTGGATATGTATACAACATGTCGACATGGTACACAGCTGAGGAGGTCATAAATCCTGCACCAAGTTTAATTCAGACTGAATTTGAATTGGCTCAACTGGTGCGGTGGCCCCCTATTGAGCCCCTAAGACTTGTGGGTATAAAACCAGGCAAAGATTCACTCTGAATGGGGATTACTGCCCTTGCCAACATGAACGACAGCCAAAATTTAAAGTTACAATGCATGAAATTCTGATTTTTATTTTTTATTTGTTTGGGGTGGGGGGTCAGTCCAGTTTCGCTGGCTCTGGATCTTAGACTTGTTGCAGGCAGGGAAGATGTTGGCTTTTATATTGTTGAACCAGTGAGACTAATCTGCCTCTTTGTATTCTGCCCACACCAGCAGTTAACTGAGACATAGAGAGATGTGGACAGAAGTATAATGACTCTTGTCTTGGTGGCTTTAGTGAATTTATTCTTATTTGAAGGTCAGACATAACGAGAGAATTAGTTAGATAGATAGATAGATTATTTTATTAGCCACACGACCAAGGCCGGTGGAATTTGTTTTTGGCACGCTTTACACTGCAGCACAATACATACATAGACAACAACAGACACTCCACACATATTATCACGAAAAATACAGCTACACAATAACAGAAATAAACATATCAGGCATAACAGGTGAATGATGGTATTTATGCCAATGGCGTGCGAGGAGGGACTATAGGGAGGAATTCAGAGTCCTGATGGCTAGGGGGGGAAAACTGTTTGCAAAGTGTTTAGTTTTAGTTGACAGTGACCTGTAGCACCTCCCAGAGGGAAGGAGCTGGAAGAGGTGACGAGCAGGATGTGAGGGGTCAGAGGTGATCTTCCCTGCTCGCTTTACAGTCCGGTTAGTATGTAGAGATTCAGCTGAGGGGAGGGGGTTGCCTATGATTTTGGATTCCTTGTTGACAATCCGCTGCAGTTTTTTCCGTGTTTGACTGTCCGTGCCGCTGTACAATACTGTAACACTGTAATACTATAATAGCAGATGTTATGATGGACTCGATAATGGCTGAGTAAAACAGAATGAGAAGTTGATGTTTGATCCGGTAATTTTTGAGCTGCCTAAAGTAAAGTCGCTGTTGAGCTTTTGCAACGATGTGTTCAGTGTTAGTTTTCCACTTCAGGTTATTGCTGATGTATGTTCCAAGGAGTTAAAAAGAGTCGTTGGTGGCGATGGGGTCTCCGTTCATTTGTATGGGTGGTTTTGGGATTCGGAATGCATCGGAAGTCAATAATGAGTTCTTGGGTTTTGGCTGTATTAAGCAGAAGATTGTTGTTTGCGCAGCAAGTGACAGCTTGGTCTACTTCAGTGCGGTACTGGGTTTCATCATTGTTGGAGATGAGGCCTAAAATGGTGTGTCGTCTGCGTATTTTATTATTTTAACAGAACTGTCTGTGGATGTGAGGTGGGTGGTGTAAAGTGGAGAAGAGCCAGGGGGAGAGAACAGAGCCCTGAGGAGCACCTGTGCTGAGGGTAAGAGGGTGTGAGGTTAGGTTATTAACCCTCACCCTCTGTGGCCTGTTCCACAGGAAGCTCCGAATCCAGTGGCATATGGCTGGGTCAATGTTCATATCCAAGAGTATGGTAAAGAGGTTGAGTGGGTTGATGGAGTTGAAGGCGGAGCTAAAGTCTATGAACAGGATGCGTGCGTAGGTGTTTGGTGAGTCCAGGTGTTGCAGGGTATGGTGCAGGGCTATGCTAACTGCATCCTCAACAGACCGGTTGGCTTGATAGTCGAAGTGATATGGGTCCATCATTGGGGAGGTGCAAGATTCCAAATGTGACAAAACGATGCGCTCAAATGCTTTCATGGCCACAGAAGTTAGGGCAACTGGTCTGAAGTCATTGAGGCAGGTAATCTTTGAGGTCTTTGGCACAGGAATGATGGTAGAGAGTTTGAAGCACTGTGGGACTGTACATTGACTTAAAGAGGTGTTAAATATGGTGGAAAATATTGGGGCCAGTTGTGCTGCACAGTGGCTCAACAAAGCAGGACTGATGCCGTCTGGCCCTGCTGCTTCCCTAATGTTCAGCTTTTTGAATGTTGCTCTCACCTCATCCTCCTGGATGCAGAAGGGTGGCATTGGAGAAGGAGTAGGGGGGATGGCTGGTGGAATAGGTTTTTCCAACCTTGCTAAAACATATTTAATTTATTTGGGAGGTGATGGTCATTATCTGGAGGGGAGCAGGGGTGTTTTTTGTAATCTGTCATTTCCTCAAGTTTTTTTCCTTATTGCTCTGGAGTTACTGAAGGAGAATTGTTGTTCGAGTTTTGTTGCATAGCTGGACTTTGCTTTTCTTATTGCAGCACACAACTTATACTTGGCTGCTCTGTACTGATCCCTGTTACCGTAATTGTATGTCCAGTTCTTTTCTTTGTGTAGGAGGTGTAACTCTTTAGAGAACAAGGGTTTTTTATTGCCGTAAAATGTCACGGTTTTGGTAGGGATGCACATTTCCTCGCAGAACTTGATATATGACGTCAGTGGGTTCATCCAGGGAGTTGCAAGCTGCACTAAATATATTCCAATGAGTGCATTCAAAACACCCTCGAAGCGTTTCAATGGCAACCATGGACCAGGACCTGACAGATTTGGATGTTTTCTTGATGGAGTTAAGCATTTGTTTGTATTTGTTTTTGCCATATTTACACGTTTTATATTCTAATAAGACCGTGACGTGGTCCCCCAGTCAGAAGGCCCATAATCTGTCCCCGCGGGGGTCATCCTGTAAGCTATTCTCTCACATGGCATCCAGGGTTTGGCCATTAGCCACAACTCAGTTAAAAATTCAACCGAGTTTGTTTGAAATGCCTGTGAGGGTCGCCGCAGGACAAACAGATGCATGTATATCACGACGGTGTAGAAAAGATAAGAGTTTCTAAAATGTAAGTCAGAATTAGATTTTTCCAATATCAAGCCATCAAACTGAATTAATGCTAGCTTTTATCATCACTTCTGTAAGTTTAAAAAAAATATGTAAAGGTGAAATTCTGAAGATGGTCGTTTTTGTTTACCCTGCTGACAGTTGAGGTGCTGCTGACCGTGTTGGTGTTTGGCCGATTGGCTTTGGTTTTAAATATGCTAGCAATTTCCATTTTTATTTGTACAGCCCCATATCACAAATTACAAATTTGCCTCAGTGGGCTTAACAGCAACACAACATCCTGTCCTTAATAAAATAAAAAAGGACATTTATTTTGCATGTATACCTTCTATATCTTTGGGATTGTCACTGTAGCTGAAGAGAAAAAAAAGCCAACCTTGAACTTTTGTGTATTTTCTCATCAGTGATACTGAGAATAGTGTTGAACTTGTCTGCTTGTCCGGGCAACCAGGCAAAAGTGCAATCTGAGATAAGATTTGTCCCTCCCAGGCGGGTGGCAATGTAGGGTCACTTGTCAGGGCTTCCAGGCTCACCCGGGTTCAAAGGTCACACGGTCAAACACACAACACTTTTTATCAGGAGATGCTGCATAGGCCTCCGCCGACAGTGATCTACATAACTGTATTGGCACCGTATTTTTACAGTGACCAGGGTGTGACGGGTCTGCAGTGATGTTGCCTGCCCATTTCCTGAGTCTGGAGGTGTATAAGTCCTGAATGGAGGGCAGGTTGGTACCAGTGATGTTGTCTACAGACTTAATTGTCCATTGCTGTGTGTTGCAGTCCTGTTTGGTGGCTGAACCAAACCAGACAGTGATGGATGTGCAGAGGACAGACTGGACTATTGCAGAGTAGAACTGAATCGGCAGTTCCTGGGGCAGGTTGCATTTCTTGAGCTGGCGGAGCAAGTGCATCCTCCGCTGGGCCTTTTGTTTCTACGTCGGATGCCCACCTTAGGCCAAGTCCGTTTTATTTGCGTAGCCCAATATCACAAATTGCAAATTTGCCTCAAGGGGCTTTACAGCAACACAACATCCCGTCCCCGGGAGATTGTGGAACCCAGAAATGTGTGGGTCCTTCCCCCTTTTAAGTCGAGAGGAAAAGAGAAACGAGGTCATCCCAACACTTGTCTTTGGTATCACTGGCGTCAGCATTTGATACGGCATGACACGGTTTGCAGGCCTGCTATTAATACCTGGCTGTGCAACTGCTGCCCCTCTCCATGGTCTCCCCAAAAACCCTTAAAAGTGTCCAGTTGGTTTATGCCTCATGTGGCGCAGCAGCAGGAAGCTCTAGTGGCGTGGCGTGTTAGCAAGCTTCCTCCTTTGTGTGGACATGAGGTGAATATATAACATCTAAGAATGTAGTGTAGTGTAGTGCAGTGTTTCTCAACCGGGGGTCCGCGGACCCCTAGTGGTCCGTGATGTAATTCCAAGGGGTCCGTGAAAATAAAATATCTTTTAAAAAAAAAGATCCTGTGACATTTATAGAAATAGGATTATTTTACTCAAATGTGACTGAGACCTTTATCTACCTAAACTATAAAGGGTAACAGGACTTTTTTCTCTAATTACATCTGTTTCACAAGTGTCATTTATTGTATTTTAATAAGAGATCTCGCTCCCGTTTGCATTGTTAAAAGTTACTGCATAAAAATTCTGTTGTTACATATATCTGAAAGTTACTGAATACATATTCTGTTTTGTTACATATATCTGAAAGTTACTGAATACATATTCTGTTTTGTTACATATATCTGAAAGTTACTGCATAAGAATTCTGTTTTGTTACATATATCTGAAAGTTACTGAATACATATTCTGTTTTGTTACATATATCTGAAAGTTACTGAATACATATTCTGTTTTGTTACATATATCTGAAAGTTACTGAATACATATTCTGTTTTGTTACATATATCTGAAAGTTACTGAATACATATTCTGTTTTGTTACATATATCTGAAAGTTACTGCATAAGAATTCTGTTTTGTTACATATATCTGAAAGTTACTGCATAAGAATTCTGTTTTGTTAACTATATCTAAGTTACAACGGAAAGCTCTTATTTTTGCCCCAAAGAGTGAATAAATGCTATAATGCATTTTAAAATGCAGTTTCTACTGTTTCTACAGTGGAGCCAAGAGCAGCCTGGGCTGTGAGAGACCCGTCGCGTTGGGTTGATTCAGGCCGTCTGCCAGCTCAGTCATGCGCAGTGGCGACTTCCGGGTTGGCGGCCGTACAACTGGGGGAAAGGTAACGGAGATGGGCGCAGAGCTGCTCTCTGCGGCATCTCGGTAGGGTTGGCGGACGACGCTGCGCCTCTGCGTTTCTGGAGCGTCCCTGCAGGTGAGCAACCCAGTAACGGGTGTTTGTGGTGAAACGCGGGTTTGAATGATCGAACTGGGTCAGACCTGGACTTGGGTAAACAAGCCGAACTTCGATACAGCCACCGATGGACGTAGGTTCGGATTTTCTAAAAAAAAAAGAAAACAAAGAAGAAACTAGCGATACGGTGGACTGTCAGTTAGTGAGGTGAAACGGACATTATTCCGTTCGTCTCCCCGGACGGGACGGCGGTGTCGTTCACACGTCATAAAACCCGGTTCTGGCGAGGCGGTCGGTACTTTAGACCGACCGACGGTCAGTTTACCCCGCGACGGTTTCTGGAGCTGGGCTCGCTTCTGTTGTGTGTTGTCCAGAACAGCCGAGCCGCGTAGAGGTACTAATACACAGAGCCGCGTACAGGTAAAAAATATACAGAGCCGCGTAGAGGTATTAATACACAGAGCTGTAGAGGTAATAATACACAGAGCCGCCTAGAGGTACTAATACACAGAGCCGCGTAGAGGTATTAATACACAGAGCCGCGTAGAGGTATTAATACACAGAGCTGTAGAGGTATTAATACACAGAGCCGCCTAGAGGTACTAATACACAGAGCCGCGTACAGGTACTAATATACAGAGCCGCGTAGAGGTATTAATACACAGAGCTGTAGAGGTAATAATACACAGAGCCGCCTAGAGGTACTAATACACAGAGCCGCGTAGAGGTATTAATACACAGAGCCGCGTAGAGGTATTAATACACAGAGCTGTAGAGGTATTAATACACAGAGACGCGTAGAGGTATTAATACACAGAGCCGCGTAGAGGTACTAATACACAGAGCCGCGTAGAGGTACTAATACACAGAGCCGCGTACAGGTACTAATACACAGAGCCGCCTACAGGTACTAATACACAGAGCCGCCTAGAGGTATTAATACACAGAGCCGCCTAGAGGTATTTATACACAGAGCCGCGTAGAGGTATTAATATACAGAGCCGCCTAGAGGTATTTATACACAGAGCCGCGTAGAGGTACTAATACACAGAGCTGTAGAGGTATTTATACACAGAGCCGCCTAGAGGTATTAATACACAGAGCTACATAGAGGTATTAATACACAGAGCCGCGTAGGGGTATTTATACACAGAGCCGCGTAGAGGTGTTAATACACAGAGCCGCCTAGAGGTACTAATAAACAGAGCTGTAGAGGTACTAATACACAGAGCCGCGTACAGGTACTAATACACAGAGCTGTAGAGGTAATAATACACAGAGCCGCCTAGAGGTACTAATACACAGAGCCGCGTAGAGGTATTAATACACAGAGCCGCGTAGAGGTATTAATACACAGAGCCGCGTAGAGGTATTAATACACAGAGCTGTAGAGGTATTAATACACAGAGACGCGTAGAGGTATTAATACACAGAGCCGCGTAGAGGTACTAATACACAGAGCCGCGTAGAGGTACTAATACACAGAGCCGCGTACAGGTACTAATACACAGAGCCGCCTACAGGTACTAATACACAGAGCCGCCTAGAGGTACTAATACACAGAGCCGCGTACAGGTACTAATACACAGAGCCGCCTAGAGGTACTAATACACATAGCCGCCTAGAGGTATTAATACACAGACCCGCCTAGAGGTATTTATACACAGAGCTGCGTAGAGGTATTAATATACAGAGCCGCCTAGAGGTATTTATACACAGAGCCGCGTAGAGGTACTAATACACAGAGCTGTAGAGGTATTTATACACAGAGCCGCCTAGAGGTATTAATACACAGAGCTACATAGAGGTATTAATACACAGAGCCGCGTAGAGGTATTTATACACAGAGCCGCGTAGAGGTATTAATACACAGAGCCGCCTAGAGGTACTAATACACAGAGCTGTAGAGGTACTAATACACAGAGCCGCGTACAGGTACTAATACACAGAGCCGCGTAGAGGTACTAACACACAGAGCTGTAGAGGTACTAATACACAGAGCCGCCTAGAGGTACTAATACACAGAGCCGCCTAGAGGTACTAATACACAGAGCCGCGTAGAGGTACTAATACACAGAGCCACGTACAGGTACTAATACACAGCTGTAGAGGTACTAATACACAGAGCCGCCTAGAGGTACTAATACACAGAGCTGTAGAGGTACTAATACACAGAGCCGCGTAGAGGTACTAATACACAGAGCCGCCTTGAGGTACTAATACACAGAGCCGCCTAGAGGTACTAATACACAGAGCTGCGTAGAGGTATTTATACACAGAGCCGCCTAGAGGTATTAATACACAGAGCTGCGTAGAGGTATTTCTACACAGAGCTGCGTAGAGGTATTTCTACACAGAGCTGTGTAGAGGTATTAATACACAGAGCTGTGTAGAGGTACTAATACACAGAGCTGCGTAGAGGTATTTCTACACAGAGCTGTGTAGAGGTATTAATACACAGAGCTGCGTAGAGGTACTAATACACAGAGCTGCGTAGAGGTATTTATACACAGAGCTGTAGAGGTATTAATACACAGAGCCGCGTAGAGGTATTTATACACAGAGGTATTGATACACAGCTGTAGAGGTATTAATACACAGAGGTATTAATACACAGCGCTGCATAGAGGTATTAATACACAGAGCTGCGTAGAGGTATTAATACACAGAGCTGCGTAGAGGTACTAATACACAGAGCCGCGTAGAGGTATTAATACACAGAGCCGCGTAGAGGTATTAATACACAGAGCTGCGTAGAGGTATTTATACACAGAGGTATTAATACACAGAGCTGCTTAGAGGTACTAATACACAGAGCCGCGTAGAGGTATTAATACACAGAGCTGAGTAGAGGTACTAATACACAGAGCTGCTGCCGTCTCGCCGCCTCTTTGCTGCAGTGTGTTGGGAGTTTGGGTTTGTATGACATTGCAAGTGTTGTTTGGTCTACAACACGGTAGCTGACGGTCTCGTTTGTGAGGCGCCGTGTCCTTTTTTCCTCTGTCGGATGTTTTGAATATCGTCAAGAGAGCAGACTGAATAGTCTTATTGCTGTAAACAATATCCTGATTGTTCTCAACTCCTCGGAAACAGGTGGATTTACCATAAAGCTTTTTTCTCTTTTTTTATTCTACTCCATCTTAAAGGCGAAGAAATGGCTAACAAAGTACCCGAGCGGACCTTTCAGTACCAAGACAGCCTGCCACCGCTTCCTGTGCCATCACTGGAGGGCACTCTTTCCAAGTACCTGGATGCAGGTAGGGCAGCGGTCCATCTGGGCGAGGGCACCTGGCTGCAGCCTGCAGAATGGGATGGGGTTCAACGTCGATTTGGGGGAGGTTTGAACGTCTATTTCACTGGTTTTGACTTGGGTTTGGGTGGGGGTTAACCGGTTAGGGATGATGGGATAAAACGTTTGACAGTGAAACCCGCCCCATTCTGCAGGCCGTAGCCTGGTACTCGTCCATCTGAGAGCCTGCATCACTGAGATGACGTTGTTGGCTGAATTTTATGTCAGCAAAAAATACTCATTATGGGATGAGCCTTAATGGTTTAAGGAATCCATCACAGCCTTTACCACTCTCATTCCTTTTGGGTGGATATGCTAATTCTGATTTGGCAAAATTTCAAGATGGTGTTTGCAAGATGTGTAATACTGTAAGACAGTTCACTATTTCATGTTTGATATTTGTATAAAGCACTTTTATTAGTTGTGGACTTAACAAATTTAGCTAAATGCAGTGTTTCTCAAGTTGGAAATATACTTGTGATGGTGTTGTGCCTCACTAGCGGTTGCAGGGTGGTCATGACCCATTGATCCATCTTTCAAATTGTATAGCTCAAAGAGAAAATGGGTACCAATGCAAATGGCAGCACAGAACTGCTGTGGCTATGCAACAGCATGCTGTCTTTCATAGAATTCGAAGTGACTACGAAGGTGAGCAGGAAGTGCTTGCAGAAACTCCACAAAATTGTGCAGCTCTCTCTCTGTCTCTGTGAACAAGGGACGGGATGGACAGAGTGAAGGGAGATAGTTGATATACCTTGGTGGCCGAAAATATAGAAAGTCTATGTGTGGGGAAAACACTCAAATGGAAGAATAGGAGTGTCTGAGATCTATTAACTGATCTCTTTTCAACGCATTTGCTGGATGTTTATGCCACTTTTTGAGAAATTGGGTCTGTGGAGCAAAGACAGAAAAGTTTAGATTGCCCAACTTTCTGTTTTAGCAAACCCACTTCTTCCCACAACATACTGTTAATGTATGCCATGTCTGTCTTCAGTGCGTCCCTTTGCATCGGAGGAGGAATACCAGACTACAGTGGATATCGTGAGGAAATTTAAAGAGGGCGTAGGCCGAGACCTGCACCAGAGGCTACTGCAGAGAGCCAGAAAGAAGAGGAACTGGGTGCGTATCAAACTGTACATGTCGTATTGTGCTCTGACAGGTGTTTTTTCTCAGTCACGGACCTTCATATTGGCTGTTTGGTGTCTCCTCACCAGCTGGAGGATTGGTGGCTTGACAAAGCTTATCTGGAGGTCCGTATCCCCTCTCAGCTGAATGTGAACTTTGGGGGCCCGGCACCCTACTTGGAGCACTGCTGGCCCCCTACAGAAGGAACACAACTGGAGAGGGCCAGTGTTGGCACATGGCACACGCTGCAATACTGGAACCTGATTCGCACGTAAGACACACACACACACACATCACACACACAGCCTTCAGACATGAATGCAACAGGGAATGTCATAATTTTCCAGTTTTTCTCTCTTCATGTGTCAGGGAGAGGCTGACCCCTCAGACAGCTGGAAATATTGCATTTGATATGGAGCAGTACAGAATGTTGTTTAATACCTGCAAAGTACCCGGAGTTAACAAGGATGTTCTTGTCAACTACTTTAAGACTGGTAAGATACTGTGTATCTCTCATTGTATATACATATATATCTCATAAAGCACATTCTCACACACATCTCATGTCTCTCATGCTTGCGTGTCACTATTGTATGTGTGGGTTTCATCACAGAGAGCGAGGGTCCCTGCCCCTCCCATGTGGTGGTGATGTGCCGTGGACGAATCTTCTCATTTGACGCAGTTTGTGATGGACAGATTCTGTCTCCGCCGGAGCTGCTCAGGTGTTCACGATATGCTCACCGTGCACATCACGATAAGTACTACCAACATCCGAGTACTTGTCAGGTGTACAAAGCCCCAAGTATACTTGAGTCATGTATGTTTGTGCGTGCATCTTCTATAGGCAGCTGAGGTTTGTGAGGGAGCGTTGTGAGGGAGAGCCAGAGGGAGATGGAGTCGCTGCTCTCACCACAGAGGAGAGAACCTGTTGGGCTAAGGTGAGGAGGTCAAAGAGATTAAATACACTGGTGTGTGTTTCTGAGAGCAATGGATTCAGTGGAAGACGACAAAATAGAATTTACATTTTATAACTAGACCACATCTGAAATACTGTCATGTTCTTCTCTACCCACCTTCTCTCCAGGCCAGGGAGCATCTGATAAGTATCGATTCAGCCAACAAGACGATCCTGGAGACCATCCAGAGCAGTCTGTTCGTCATATCTCTGGATGATGCCAAACCGTACTCCACCCCAGAGAACTACACCGCGGTACGACCCAAGCATATTTCATTCATCTTTAAATATGTAGATCAGTGTTTATCATGGAACCTCAGCTTTGGCAGTTTTGTAATAAGATAAGATACATTATATAAATTTAGGCATGGTGGCGCAGTGGTTAGCGCCGTTGCCACACAACAAGAAGGTCCTGGGTTCAAGCCCCACGGTAGTCCAACCTTGGAGGTTATTGCGGGTCGTCCTCTGTGTGGAGTTTCCATGTTCTCCCCGTGTCTGCGTGGGTTTCCTCCGGGTGCTCCAGTTTCCTCCCACAGTCCAAAGACCTGTAGGTCAGGTGAATTAGCCGTACTAAATTGTCCCTAGGTGTGATTGTGTGTGTGTGTGGGCCCTGTGATGGACTGGCGGCCTGTCCAGGGTGTCTCCCTGCCTGCTGCTCAATGACTGCTGGGATAGGCTCCAGCATTCCCGCGACCCTGAGTAGGATAAGAGGTTTGGATAATGGATGGATGGAAGATAAATATAAGATGAGATAAGATATCCTTTATTGTCCCTGCGGGGAAACTTGACTTGGGCAATAGTGCTACACACAGCTGCAGTCAAATCAAATTAAATACAATACATGGCCAACAAAACAGTACAGTGGTACACCAAAGACACAATAAAAAATTACATACAACAAAATAAGAAATATATTTAAAATATTGCACATGCTTTGTGAGATAGAAGATAAAAATACATAAACAAATGAAGTAATTTCTGTCTGACCGTGTGCCCTTGACCTAGATGACCCTGGAGGCCCTTACAGGCGACCCTGCCACCCGCTGGGGGGACAAATCCTATAATTCAATCTCTTTTGCAGATGGCACTTTTGGATCAAACTGTGATGTGAGTTTGGGGCTTCTCTGCCCCCCCACACGCACACACACACACGGACACACACAGGGTGCAGGTTTTATCTACATTGTCTTTCTGTTGTTGACTTGGAGTTACAGAGGTTCCCTCATCCATTTCAAACAAACAACATAAGCTGTGTGACCTGAAGGCCCTCAGACAAGTCATACTGACCTAGATATTAGGTTTGGAAAGGATGGCCACAATATGATGGGGCCATTTTTCAACAAAATATTGCTTCACTTACTTTCTTTTTTGAATATAAGATATCTGTATTATGGTATCACCTGAAATCTTGAAAACATCAGCGGAGGAAAGATTACCAATACGCCGAAACCAGTGAACTGACTTAACAGTATATTGTTGCCTTGATGTTCAGTGTTACCTGCATGAGTTATAACAGTGATAAAGTACATGGTTATGTTGTAGATTATAGTATAGAGTAATTACAGTGCTAATAACCTTGTACATTGTTGCAGCATGCACCATATGATGCCATGGTGATGGTTTCTCTGTGTTATTATGTGGACCAGCAAATCAAAGCTACAGATGGCCAATGGAAGGTAAACATCCCAGCTAACTTGTTTGCTGCAATTGGATTATGATCTCTTCTGGTTTATTTTTGTTTATTCACAGCTCATTTCTGTGTTAATAGGGCCCAGACACCGTCAGACCTATGCCTCTGCCCAGGGAACTTGTGTTCACTGTGGACGATAAGGTCAGGAGTGACATCAGCCATGCCAGAAACCAGTACCTGGAGACGGTTGGTCAACAACAACAAACGCCACACTGTTAAGCTCTTACGACTCACTAATTACATCCGGCAAGTGTAACTGTCATGGGAAACAGCTGTTTTATCGTCTTCTCTCTCTCCCTCTCCCTCCCTGGTTTTACAGACACAGAACCTGCAGGCGGCGTGCCACGCCTTCACTTCCTTTGGAAAAGCAGACGTCAAACAGAGGAAACTGCATCCTGACACTTTTGTTCAACTGGCGATGCAGCTAGCCTACTACAGAATGCACGGCAGGTACGGCAGCTTAGATATATCACCGTGCCCTATTACGTTTCACCTCAGCACGTCATTTTGATGTTTACATGAGGCGACGTGTTCTCTTCCATCCCCTCTCAGGCCAGGTAGCTGTTACGAGACAGCGACGACTCGCAGGTTTTACCACGGCAGGACCGAGACCATGCGACCCTGCACCCCGGAGGCTGTCAGCTGGTGTCAGACAATGCTTGACCATACATGTAGTGTGAGTGTGTATGTGAGAGAGAGAGTTAAACCTGATTACTGCGTAAATCCGTCATAGCAAAACCACATAACAGAAAGTAGTAAAGACGGCAGTGGAACGGAAATGTGAATTAGTTTAGTTTCCATCAAATCTGTTAGAGTGAATAAAACTCTGAACATAGTTTTTCTTGTCTTACATCACATCTATACTTAAACACCCACACCAAAGATGGACCGGTTAAGAAGAAAACTGTGATCATGTGTGTTTCCATCACCCGTTCAGCACATTAACTCTGAACTGACAAAAGCTAAAATCACCTGTAAGTTAGTGTAAAAACGTTGTGTTTTTGTTTTTGTTTTTTAAATCCCCCGTCCCTTTTTTTTCCTCCCCAATTGTATCCAGCCAATTACCCCCACTCTTCCGCGCTGTCCCGGTCGCTGCTCCACCCCCTCTGCCAATCCGGGGAGGGCTGCAGACTACCACATGCCTCCTCCGATACATGTGGAGTCACCAGACGCTTCTTTTCACCTGACAGTGTGGAGTTTCACCAGGGGGATGTAGCACCTGGGGGGATCACACTATTCCCTCCAGTTCCCCCTCCCCCCGAACAGGCGCCCCAACCGACCAGAGGAGGCGCTAGTGCAGCGACCAGGACACATACCCACATCCGGGTTCCCACCCGCGGACACGGCCAATTGTGTCTGTAGGGACGCCCGACCAAGCCGGAGGTAACACGGGGATTCGAACTGGCATAGACCGCTACGCTACCCAGACACCCTCAATATATTTTTTAATTTGGTGTTTCCGTTTAGCCTTTTCCTATTCGAAATGTAAAACTTTAGTAAACATGCTGGATGGAAACCCCACCAGTGGCTTAACGTTAGCGTTACTCTTCTGTCAGGCTGACGCCAGGAGGAAAGCCATGCTGCTGGCCTTCGACAAGCACAACAAACTGATGGCCGAAGCCCAGAATGGAAAAGGTCTGTTTGTTTTACTTTCTGTGTAGTCGATGTGTTTGTATCGCTTCTTTCCCACCTGTTTAGATACGTGAAGGCTTCTCCTCCTCAAGGGGCTGCAGCTCACTCGAAAAAAATCCTTTTATTTGAAATTCTGGTGTTACAAAGCTTACATACCGTTTGGAAAAAAACATGTATGGGGAGTAGTGGTGGGACCTGCATGCGCTTGCTTCTGATACTGATTCATTTTGCATGTTGTCGCGTGATATCCTACCCAGGTTTTGACAGACATCTCCTCGGCCTATATCTTATCGCCCAGGAGGAGGGACTTCCTACACCAGATCTCTTCATGGACCCTCTCTATGCTAAGAGGTACAGTAACAGCCAGTCAGTCATGTCATGAGTCAGTGACTGATAGTTGCAGATGCAGAAAGATCTGAGTTTGGTCGTGCTGCCAAACACAAAATACAAAGCGTAGATTATGAATTATGAATTATTATTCATTATGAACACAAGCTGGAAGCTTTTGGGGGAAGTAAACAAATAAAACTTGAACAAACAACATCATGAACTGTTTATAAAACAAAGTCACATAGTGTCTGTCGATGTTAAGGTTTGTTTTTCTCTTTTATTTTATAGAGAAAAAAAACCCATTCAAATTACAACATACATATATTAAACCAATAGGGAAATAAAATATTTCACAAACCCATCAAAGTCTACAGAATCAAATAGGATAAGAATTAAAAATTAAAACACAGGTAGACAAGACAGAACACAGTGAGGGAACCTGTAGGCCTCTGCATGGCTTCCAGCCTACACCCCCCCCCCATCAAATAAAAACTACACATATACCCTACACACACTACACTATTTAACCAAACTCCAACATCACCCTCCCTCCTTCCCCAATGACAATAAAAGTGCTCCCCTCCACAAATCCACTACTAGACTCTTATCTAACACAACTATACAACATATTAACATCTCTCTCCATTATACTTTTAAAAATATTCCACACCTCAGCTCTCCTCTTTTCATAACGGGCTATATTCCTCCTTGGCTTGACAGCAAACCTTCCGTGGCTCAAAACACAATTTAATAAATTAACATTACATCCCTTCACTTTGCCAGCCACCCCAAACAACCATAATTCTCTCCGTTCCACTGTCAACAAACCACCTCTCCAGCATCTACTTATCAATCCCTTCATCTTTGTTCAGGTGGTGATTTCAGTATTGAAACTAGAAGTGCAGCAGGGGTCTTTTAGTCTGTGGTGGCTGCCTGTGTGTGACTATGAGTCGTGTCTGTCTGCAGCGGCGGGGGTGGTAACTTCGTGTTGTCATCCAGTCTGGTGGGCTACACAACCGTTCTGGGGGCTGTGGTTCCCATGGTGCACCATGGCTACGGTTTCTTCTACCGCATCAGAGACGACAGGTAGGCAGAGAAGACCGAGACATGTTCAGACGCGCCGGGCCCGGGTGCTACTGGTGTACCCAGATCCTTACTGAAGTGGTACTTGAAAACAACCAACCTGCGTTTTTCTTCCCTCCAGGATTGTAGCTTGCATCACAGCATGGAAATCTGACCCGGAGACCGACGCAGAGGCACTTTTCCACAACCTGCGGACCTCCTTCCATGATATGCTCCAGCTGGCAACCACCTCTCAGCTGTAACTTCCTGCAACCACTCAACATCAGAAAAAGGAGTGGAATATAACCCTGCTGTAGCATCTCATGGTTGGACACAGTCACAGTCCATGAAAAAGCCAAGTTAACGACTGACAGCTAGCGACAGTCATGTTTGTGTTCTGCACAGATCAATGCAAAGGCAAAGAATCAATGCAGCCGAGGATAAAATCCTGCAGCTCTGTCCTCCTTTTTTCACTTTTATTTTCATTTTTTCATCACCAGTGGTGCCTTTTCTGTGGTGATTCTCGTAAGAGATTTTGCAGGTGCTGGATTTTAACAGTATTAAACGGTATTAAACCCGGCTTTCTGACATTTGGTGAAGTCAGAGGAGTCGGCCGGGTTTTGAAGAAACCGTCGCGGGTCACAGCTCGTGGCTTGTTGAGAAGAATTTAAACACCACTTTTATCTTGGGACATTCCAAATTAAGTCATAAGCAGTAGCAACCTTGATAACAGTCAAATCAGAATAAATCATTAATATTTTTTTTTAGCTTCTGGATTGAGGGTCCCAACACAAACCGTGTGGCTTTAAAGTTGCTGCTCAACTTTTAAACTCAACTAAAGACGGATTTAAATGTTATAAAATATATAAAAGATTTGATTTTTTTTTTCATGCAAGCATCCCTTCAATGATCCATTTATTCCCGCTTTTTACATTCAGACCGTAACGATTTTATGCTCCCGAACAAAGACAACCCCTGTCATTTGCATTCGTCTTCTTAATGAAAATAGTCAAAGCTTCGTAAAAAAATGTTGCCAAAAGAATACTTGATTGCTGCAATGGCTTGTTCAAAACAAATCACTTTTAGTAAGTTATTTGGATGTTGCACAAAAATTACTTGAATCGTTTTGGGTCTGTTCGCTTAATTCGTGAGAACCTTCAGGTTTGTAGACCGCCCGTCTTTAGACTCCTGAAAGACTTTCCGCATGAAGTCTCAGGAACCGGAGTCCACCGTCCATCAGCGTCTTTCCTAACAAGCTAACACACTTCTGACTGCTGAACGTGGCATTACACTTCATCGTCTTCCGTCCAACATTCTGAACTTAGGATGTGCCGGATGTCTTCGAACATTTACACAGATCAGTTAACCCTAATGATGTAAACCACAGAGGGCTGATGAATTGTAGCACGTCTTTTGTAAAGTAAAAAAAACAAAACCGAATAGATCTGCTATTCTTTCACTATTGTAGAAAGAGATGATTTAATGTTTGTTTGAATCTCAAAGCTGTACATTTTTTTTAATTGTATAAGACTGCTCTTTGTTACTCAAATATGTATTTAGCAGAACAAGTATGAATAGTTAGCCCAATAAAGTACACACAAAAAAAAACTTCGGACATTCTTTGCTTGGTTTTTTTTCCTTATCAAGTCTAAATTGGCATTAAGAAGTTAAGTAAAATGAGTCGCTTGATTTAAAAATGAGTCAGTTGATATGCAGTTGAACGTAGTACTTTGTGTTCATGTAAAAACATTCTTATGCAAAGATTAGTCATTAGTAATTTGTAGAAACAACTTGATTCTTTGTACTTTCGTGTTTGTATGATACAAAAACGCGCACTTGCACGGTGCAGTACTTATTTAGACCATCAGAACATTGTCAGGTTTTGTGGCCTGCTGCCAACAAAGAGTCAGAGTGGTGCCAGTTCAACGAAGATGTGGATGCAGCCCTTGAAGCAACAGCCAAGGGCTGTGCAGACCAGAGGCTTCAGACAATGAGCACCTCAATAATGAGCATCACTTCGGAGAGGTTCAGCATCAAGGAACAATGGGCCACCAAAACTACTGCAAATCCAAACCGATGGGAAGTTAAGATCGCCCAGCTTAGACACTCAAGAGCCGGTACAGGAAGGCAAGTGAGGAAAAGAAGGCAGCCTTGCCAGAACTTCACAGCATGGTAAGGGAAAGGCTAGTCATCCTTTGGTGCGCTGAGGGGCAAGGAGAAGGCCCGCAAGCGCAGTGCCTTTACTGCAAATCCATTTGGATGTTCAAAGAAGCTACTGGGACAGAAATGCAGCGGTCCAGTCATGCCCCGAGGAAGAGATCAACTGCCACGTTAGAAACAGTGACAGCATGAGGGAGCGAGACCTGGGCCACTGTGCAGCCCTGATATCCCTACCCGAACCCAGCACCCTGTTCAACATCAATGAACCCACACTGACAAGAGATCAAGGAGGACATCAAGTTGACCAGAACATCTTAAGCCCCAGGCCCGAATGGAGTGCCGTACACGGTCTTCAAAAGTTGCCCCAGGCTTCTGGAATGCCTCTGGAAGATCTACAAGGGTGATCTGGAGGAGGGGAAAGGTGCCGCAGCGGTGGAGATACGCAGAAGGCACGTGGATTCCCAAGGAGGAGAACGCCAGCAACATCGAGCAATTTAGGACGATCTCGCTGCTCAGGGTGGAACGTGAGCTCTTCAAGATCGTTGCCAAGTGCTTCATGGCATTTCCCCTTAAGAACTCCTACATAGACATCTCGGTGCAGAAGGGAGGAGTTCCTGGTGTCCCAGGATGCATAGGGTACGCAGGTGTGTTAACCCAACGGATCAGAGACGCACAAGAAAGCAGGGGGAGACCTGGCAGTGCTGTGGCTGGACCTTGCTAATGCCTACAGACCGATCCCACACAAGCTGGTAGATTTGGCCCTGATCAGACCACCGTGTCCCAGAGAAGATCCAAAACCTCATCCTCAACTATTACAACTTTAGCCTGAGGGTGTCCTCTGGGACCTTGACTTCAGTGTGGCATCGGTTAAAAAAAGGGTATCATTAGTGACTGCACAATTTTTGTGCTGGCCATGAATATGCTTGTGGAGTGCAGAGGTCCCCAATCCAAATCTGGCACCCGATAACCTCCGATCAGCGCGTTCATGGATGACCTAACGGTAACAACTACATCAGTGCCCGGATGCAGGTGGCTCCTTCAAGGACTTACTCAATTTCCCCTCGGGGATAAATAATGCGTTCTGATCTGAACAGCTCATTGCATGGGCAAGAATGAGCTTCAAGCCCATAAAGGTCTCTGGTCCTCAGGAAAGGAGGAGTAACCGACCAGTTCAGCTCCTCTTTGGGAGGCACCCAAATTCCATCTGTGACTGAAAAGCCAGTCAAGAGCCTGTGTAGGATATTCACCAGCAATCTGAAGGACACAGTGGCGCACCAGGCAACCAGTGATGACCTCCTCAACACTCGGCTCTCCACAGTGGACCAGTCCGGGCTTCCTGGAAAATACAAGGCCTGGATTGCATAAATCAACATGGAATTCTGCCTCGACTCCTCTGCCCACTGCTAATCTACGAAGTCCCAATCGCCATCGTGTAGTGATGTGGAAATAGTAAGATATTATACATTGCATTACATTGTACAAAAAATGGAAGTGTGACAGTATACGTTTCACCAACAACAGCAGAACAAGCTGTGATGTGCTATACATCCCTAATCCTTGGAATTTCACAAGATAATTGCTTTGGTAATGTTCCTGCCTGCATCCAGGTACTTGGAAAGGCTGCCCTCCAGTGATGGGTCGGGGAGTGGTGGGAGGTCCACGCTGACAAGAGACTGATACTATAGCAGCCATGTCTTTACCTTTAAGTCGAGAGCAGAAGGGAAACGAGGTCATCCCAACTCCGTCTTTTGTATCACTGGCATCAGCATTTAACACGGCATGGCACGGTTTGCAGGCCGGCTATTAATATCTGGCTGTGCAACTGCTGCCGCTCCATTTTCTCCTCAAAAACGTGCAGGCAGCACTCCGGTGTTAGTCAAACTCACGGTTTCATATTCAAACAGTTAAAATCATAGAAAAAAAACACCTCTTTGTTTATGCAAAACTAAAGTGTCTCATGTATAGCAGCAGTTATGACGCTTGCTCCTTTGTGTCGATGTACACTGAATATATAGCATTTGAGGAGGTGTACACCTCCTCAGGGCTGTAGTCCATAAGTACTCTGACGCTAAGAGCAGCATGGGGGCTATGAGAGACTCGTCACGTTAGGTCAGTGTTTCCCAACCCAGTCCTCAAGGACCCCCTATCCTGCAGATTTCCTTTGCAACCCTGAATAGGCGCCTGTTTGTAGTTATTCAACCAATCAGCAATGAATTATATCAGACGTTGCACACCTTGCATAATTAAGTGCTGCGAGATGATTGGTCGAGTAAGCACAAGCGGGGCTACCTATGCAGGGTTACAATGAAAATCTGCAGGATAGGGGGGGTCCTTGAGGACTGGGTTGGGAAACGCTGCATTAGGTTGATTCAGGACGGCTAATAACTCAGTCATGCGCAGTCGCGACTTCCGGGTTTGGCAGCTGAACGCACCGGGCAGGGTGACTGGCCCGTGCAGGACGGGAGCGTTTGTGCAGGATTCGCCCACGTCGTCGTTCCTCCGTGATGCGGTTCTTCTCCGGGTGAGTCGCTGGATTTACCTTGTGTGGTAAAACGCGGGTTTAAATGTTAAAACCTAGATCTGAGCAAAGTTCGATGCCGTTGCTGATGACGTAGGCGCGTGTTCAAAACAAAACAACAGGTGGGCTTTCAGAAAGAGTTTGGCTCAGTTACACTGAAACGGAAACTCCCCCCGCGCGGGGCAGCCGCGTCACTCACAAGTCAATAAGAACCGGTTCCGATGAGGTGTTCGGTTCTATAGGCCGGCCCATAAAGTCAGTTTACCTCACTGTTGTGTCCAGCAAAACTCGGACCACCACGTTGAATCAAACTGTGTTTATTGCTGCCACAGTAACCGTCACATACGCGTACAGTATAGCATCAACCACGTCTTGCGTTACTGCCGTAAACCGACTGCCGTAAACCGGCTGTGGTAAAACTTAAAGCTGCAGTGCCCTAGTCCAGTGTTTCTCAACCGGGGGTCCGCGGACCCCTAGTGGTCCGTGGTGTAATTGCAAGGGGTGCGTGAAAATAACATATCTTTAAAAAAAAAGATCCTATGACATTTATAGAAATAGGATTATTTTACTCAAATGTGACTGAGACCTTTATCTACCTAAACTATAAAGGGTAACAGGACTTTTTTCTCTAATTACATCTGTTTCACAAGTGTAATTTATTGTATTTTAATAAGAGATCTCGCTCCCGTTTGCATCGTTAAAAGTTACTGCATAAAAATGCTGTTGTTACATATAGCTGAAAGTTACTGAATACATATTCTGTTTTGTTACACATATCTGAAAGTTACTGAATACATATTCTGTTTAGTTACATATATCTGAAAGTTACTGCATACATATTCTGTTTAGTTACATATATCTAAAAGTTACTGCATAAGAATTCTGTTTAGTTACATATATCTGAAAGTTACTGAATACATATTCTGTTTTGTTACATATATCTGAAAGTTACTGGATACATATTCTGTTTTGTTACATATATCTAAAAGTTACTGCATAAGAATCCTGTTTTGTTAACTATATCTAAGTTACAACTGAAAGCTCTTATTTTTGCCCCAAAGAGTGAATAAATGCTATAATGCAATTTAAAATGCAGTTTCTACTGTTTCTATCAAATTGCAACCCCCCTCCCCCGAGATCAGGTGGAGGGGTCCTCAGGGTAGATCAAAAATACGCAGGGGGTCCAGGACCCCCAAAAAGGTTGAGAACCACTGTCCTAGACTACAGTCACACTGTTGTGACTTATACACAACACTCACAACCGTACAAACGACAAGAACAGCTTGTACATGCAGACGATTACTGACTTCGTACAAAATGTGTTTTTGGCCAAGAAGAGTCCCCTGCCCCTCTGTTTCAGCAGCTAAATACAAAACCAAAACCAAACCAAACCAAAACCAAACCAAACCAAGCAGTATTTGTGGTTTCTTGAGATCACGTCACTTCCGCCTCTTTGTTGCAGTGTGTTGGGGGTGAGTTTATATTACATTAAAAGTGTTTTTTGGTCTACAACACGGTAAGCTAAAGGTCTTGCTTGTGAGGTGTTGTTTCCTTATTTTCCCTGTTGAGTCTTTTGAGCATATTCAGAGAGCAGACTGAATAGTTTCATTACTATAAACAATACTCTGTTGATGACAGGTCGTACACAATTGTTCTCAGCTTCTTGGAAATGGATGGATTTACCGCAAAGCTTTGTTATTATTCTACCCCACCTTAAGGCAAAGAAATGGCTAATCAAGTATCCGAGTCCCTGTCCGAGCGGACCTTTCGGTACCAAGACAGCCTGCCGCCACTTCCTGTACCATCTCTGGAGGGCACTCTTTCCAAGTACCTGGATGCAGGTAGGGCAGCGGTCCATCTGAGCATGTACACCTGGCTGCAGCCTGCAGAATCCCAGCCACTATTTGATTTGATTGGTTTAACTGTTGAATTTGGGCGAGGTTGAACGTTGATTTCATTGGTTTGGACTTGGGTTTGGGCGGGGTTAGACAGTTAGGGATGGGTGGGGTAAAATGTTTGATGTTGAAACCCGCCCCATTCTGCACGCTGCAGCCTGGTACTACTACTCCATCCGAGAGCCTGCATCACTGAAATGACGTTGTTGGCTGAATTTTGAATCAGCAAAAATACTCATTATGTGAACCTTAAAGGTTTTAAGGAATCCATCACAGCCGTTACCACTCACTGCTGTCATGCCTTTTAGGTGAACATGCTAATTCTGATTTGGCGAAATTTCAAGATGGTGTTTGTAAGATGTGTAATGCTGTAAGACGGTTCACTGTTTCATGTTAGTACAAAGCACTTTTGTTAGTAGTGGACTTCACAAATGAACTAAGTCCAGTGTTTCCCACAAGTTGGAAATATACTTGTGATGGTGTTGTGCCTCACTAGCGGTTGCAGGGTGGTCATGACCCATCGATCCATCTTTCAAATTGTATAGCTCAAAGAGAAAATGGGTACCAATGCAAATGGCAGCGCAGAACTGCTGTGGCTATGCAACAGCATGCTGTCTTTCATAGAATTCAAAGTGACTACCAAGGTGAGCAGGAAGTGCTTGCAGAAACTCCACAAAATTGTGCAGCTCTCTCTCTGTCTCGCTTTGTTTGCAGAGCGTGTATGATTGAGGATAACTAACCTCTGCTCACACTTGCTTCGCATGCTACGGCAAGTGAACAGGGACGGGATGGACAGAGTGAAGGGAGATAGTTGATATACCTTGGTGGCCGAAAATATAGAAAGTCTATGTGTGGGGAAAACACTCAAATGGAAGAATAGGAGTGTCTGAGATCTATTAACTGATCTCTTTTCAATGCATTTGCTGGATGTTTATGCCACTTTTTGAGAAATTGGGTCTGTGGAGCAAAGACAGAAAAGTTTAGATTGCCCAACTTTCTGTTTTAGCAAACCACTTCTTCCCACAACATACTGTTAATGTATGCCATGTCTGTCTTCAGTGCGTCCCTTTGCATCGGAGGAGGAATACCAGACTACAGTGGATATTGTGAGGAAATTTAAAGAGGGCGTAGGCCGAGACCTGCACCAGAGGCTACTGCAGAGAGCCAGAAAGAAGAGGAACTGGGTGCGTATCAAACTGTACATGTCATATTGTCCTCTGACAGGTGTTTTTTCTCAGTCACGGACCTTCATATTGGCTGTTTGGTGTCTCCTCACCAGCTGGAGGAATGGTGGCTTGACAAAGCTTATCTGGAGGTCCGTATCCCCTCTCAGCTGAATGCGAACTTTGGGGGCCCGTCGCCTTACTTGGAGCACTGCTGGTCCCCTACAGAAGGAACACAACTGGAGAGGGCCAGTGTTGGCACATGGCACACGCTGCAATACTGGAACCTGATACGCACGTAAGACACACACACACACACATCACACACACAGCCTTCAGACATGAATGCAACAGGGAATGTCATAATTTTCCAGTTTTTCTCTCTTCATGTGTCAGGGAGAGGCTGACCCCTCAGACAGCTGGAAATATTGCATTTGATATGGAGCAGTACAGAATGTTGTTTAATACCTGCAAAGTACCCGGAGTTAACAAGGATGTTCTTGTCAACTGCTTTAAGACTGGTAAGATACTGTGTATCTCTCATTGTGTATACATACATATGTCCTTATCTCACTCTCATAAAGCACATTCTCACACACAGCTCATGTCTCTCATGCTTGTGTGTCACTGTTGTATGTTTCATCACAGAGAGCGAGGGTCCCTGCCCCTCCCATGTGGTGGTGATGTGCCATGGCCGAATCTTCACATTTGACGCAGTTTGTGATGGACAGATTCTGTCTCCGCCGGAGCTGCTCAGGTGTTCACGATATGCTCACCGTGCACATCACGATACGTACTACCAACATCTGAGTACTTGTCAGGTGTACAAAGCCCCAAGTATACTTGAGTCATGTATGTTTGTGCGTGCATCTTCTATAGGCAGCTGAGGTTTGTGAGGGAGCGTTGTGAGGGAGAGCCAGAGGGAGATGGAGTCGCTGCTCTCACCACAGAGGAGAGAACCTGTTGGGCTAAGGTGAGGAGGTCAAAGAGATTAAATACACTGGTGTGTGTTTCTGAGAGCAATGGATTCAGTGGAAGACGACAAAATAGCATTTACATTTTATAACTAGACCACATCTGAAATACTGTCATGTCTTCTCTACCCACCTTCTCTCCAGGCCAGGGAGCATCTGATAAGTATCGATTCAGCCAACAAGACGATCCTGGAGACCATCCAGAGCAGTCTGTTCGTCATATCTCTGGATGATGCCAAACCGTACTCCACCCCAGAGAACTACACCGCGGTACGACCCAAGCATATTTCATTCATCTTTAAATATGTAGATCAGTGTTTATCATGGAACCTCAGCTTTGGCAGTTTTGTAATAAGATAAGATAAATATAAGATGAGAGAAGATATGCTTTATTGTCCCTGCGGGGAAACTTGACTTGGGCAATAGTGCCACACACAGCTGCAGTCAAATCAAATTAAATACAATACATGGCCAACAAAACAGTACAGTGGTACACCAAAGACACAATAACAATTACATACAACAAAATAAGGAAGATATGTAAAATATTACACATGCTTTGTGAGATAAAAGATAAAAATACATAAACGAATTAAATAATTTCTGTCTGACCGTGTCCCCTTGACCCAGATGACCCTGGAGGCCCTTACAGGCGACCCTGCCATCCGCTGGGGGGACAAATCCTATAATTTAATCTCTTTCGCAGATGGCACTTTTGGATCAAACTGTGATGTGAGTTTGGGGCTTCTCTGCCCCCCCCACCCACACACACACAGACACACACAGGGTGCAGGTTTTATCTACATTGTCTTTCTGTTATTGACTTGGTGGTTACAGAGGTTCCCTCATCCATTTCAAACAACCAAGTGATTCATAAGCTGTGTGACCTGAAGGCCCTCACACAGGACATACTGACCTAGATATTAGGTTTGGAAAGGATGGCCACAAAGTTCATCAGTACTCTTTTATCAACAAAATATTACTTGACTTATTTTCTTTGTTTAATGTAAGATATCTGTATCATGGTATCACCTGAAATCTTGAAAACATCAGCGGAGGAAAGATTACCAGTTTTTTGGGGGGGGATTCCCCCCCCTTTGCCCCCCAATTGTATCCGACCAATCACCCCACTCTTCCGAGCCGTCCCGGTCTCTGCTCCACCCCCTCTGCCGATCCGGGGAGGGCTGCAGACTACCACATGCCTCCTCTGATACATGTGGAGTTGCCAGCTGCTTTTTTTCACCTAACAGTGAGGAATTTCACCAGGGGGATGTCGCGCGTGGGAGGATCACGCTATTCCCCCCAGTCCCCCCCCCCCTGAACAGGCGCCCTGACTGACCAAAGGAGGCGCTAGTGCAGTAAACAGGACACATATCCACATCCGGCTTCCTACCCACAGACACGGCCAATTGTGTCTGTAGGGACGCCCAACCAAGCCAGAGGTAACACGGGGATTCAAAATGGGGATCCCCGTGTTGGTAGGCAACGGAATAGACCGTCATGCCACCCGGACGCCCCCCCAGTGAACTGACTTAACAGTATATTGTTGCCTTGATGTTCAGTGCATGTTCTCACTGCATGAGTTATAACAGTGATAAAGTACATGGTTATGTTGTAGATTATAGTATAGAGTAATTACAGTGCTAATAACCTTGTACATTGTTGCAGCATGCACCATATGATGGCATGGTGATGGTGTCTCTGTGTTATTATGTGGACCAGCAAATCAAAGCTACAGATGGCCAATGGAAGGTAAACATCCCAGCTAACATGTTTGCTGCAATTGGATTATGATCTCTTCTGGTTTATTCACAGCTCATTTCTGTGTTAATAGGGCCCAGACACCATCAGACCTATGCCTCTGCCCAGGGAACTTGTGTTCACTGTGGACGATAAGGTCAAGAGTGACATCAGCCATGCCAGAAACCAGTACCTGGAGACGGTTGGTCAACAACAACAAACACCACACTGTTAAGCTCCTATGACTCACTAATTACATCCGGCAAGTGTAATTGTGTATATGTGTGTGTGTGTGTGTGTGTGTGTGTGTGTGTGTGTGTGTCTCTTTGATTGTAAGACTCTCTGTCTGTGGTTTTACAGACACAGAACCTGCAGGTGGCGTGCTACGCCTTCACTTCCTTTGGAAAAGCAGCCGTCAAACAAAGGAAGCTGCATCCTGACACTTTTGTTCAACTGGCGATGCAGCTAGCCTACTACAGAATGCACGGCAGGTACGGTAGCTTAGATATATCACCGTGCCCTATTACGTTTCACCTCAGCACGTCATTCTGATGTTTAAATGAGGTGATGTGTTCTCTTCCATCCCCTCTCAGGCCAGGTAGCTGTTACGAGACAGCGACGACTCGCGGGTTTTACCACGGCAGGACTGAGACCATGCGATCCTGCACCCTGGAGGCTGTCAGCTGGTGTCGGACAATGCTTGACCATACATGTAGTGTGAGTGTGTATGTGAGATGGCGTTAAACCTGATTACTGTATATCGTCATGGCAAAACCACACAACGGCTGGCGTCCGAGTAGCGTGGCGGTCTGTTCCGTTGCCTACCACACTCAAAGATGGACCGGTTAAGACGAAACATTTTATCATGTGCATTTCCATCACCTGTTCAGCACATTAACTCTGAATTGCCAAAAGCTATGATCACCTCAACTTAGTGTAAAAACTGTTTGAAACATTTGTTCTTTTGATTTGGTGTTTCCATCTAGCCTTTTCCCATTCGAAATAACAAATTTTATAAAACATGCTCGATGGAAGCCCCACCAGTGGCTTAACGTTAGTGTTACTCTTCTGTCAGGCTGACGCCAGGAGGAAAGCCATGCTGCTGGCCTCCAACAAGCACAACAAACTGATGGCCGAAGCCCAGAATGGAAAAGGTCTGTTTGTTTTACTTTCTGTATATCTGATGTGTTTGTATCGCCTCTGGGCGGCACAGTGGCGCAGTGGTTAGCGTGGTTGCCTCACAGCAAGAAGGTCCTGGGTTCAAGCCCCGCGGTAGTCCAACCTTGGGGGTCATCCTGGGTCGTCCTCTGTGTGGAGTTTGAATGTTCTCCCTGTGTCTACGTGGGTTTCCTCCGGGTGCTCCGGTTTCCTCCCACAGTCCAACATGTAGGTCAGGTGAATCGGCCTTACTAAATTGTCCCTAAGTGTGAATGTGTGTGTGTGGGCCTTGTGATGGACTGGCGGCCTGTCCAGGGTGTCTCCCCACCTGCCGCCCAGTGACTGCTGGGATAGGCTCCAGCATCCCCCCCGACCCTGAGAGCAGGATAAGCGGTTTGGATAATGGATGGATGTATCACCTCTTTCCCACTTGTTTAAATTGGTGAAGGCTTCTCCTCCTCAAGGGGCTGCAGCTCACTTAGAAAATTAATTTTGTTTCAAATTCTGGTGTTACAAAGCTTACATGCCGTTTAGAAAAAACGTGTATGGGGAGTAGTGGTGGGACCTGCCTGCGCTTGCTTCTGATGCTGATTCATTTTGCATGTTGTCCCGTGATATCCTACCCAGGTTTTGACAGACATCTCCTCGGCCTATATCTTATCGCCCAGGAGGAGGGACTTCCTACACCAGGTCTCTTCATGGACCCTCTCTATGCTAAGAGGTACAGTAACAGCCATTAAACAAGCTAAATCATAGCCGGCACAGGATTGTTGATCATATGACCAGTTAATGACGTGACCTTTGGTATCCAGTCAGTCATGTCACGAGTCAGTGACTGATAGTTGCAGATGCAGAAAGATCTGAGTTTGGTTGTGCTGCCAAACACAAAGCGTAGACATTATGAATATTAGCTGGAAGGTTTTGGGGGAAGAAAACAAGTAAAACCTGAATAAGTAACATAATGAACAATTGATAAAAATTAGAAGTGACATGGTGTCTGTCGATCTTTAGGTGGTGATTTCAGTATTGAAACTAGAAGTGCAGCAGGGGTCTTTTAGTCTGTGGTGGCTGCCTGTGTGTGACTATGAGTCGTGTCTGTGCAGCGGCGGGGGTGGTAACTTCGTGTTGTCATCCAGTCTGGCGGGCTACACAACCGTCCTGGGGGCTGTGGTTCCCATGGTGCACCATGGCTACAGTTTCTTCTACTGCATCAGAGACGACAGGTAGGCAGAGAAGACCGAAGACGTTCAGACGCGCCGGGCCCGGGCGCTACTGGTGTACCCAGATCCTTTATTGAAGTGGTACTTGAAAACAACCAACCTGCGTTTCTCTTCCCTCCAGGATTGTAGCTTGCATCACAGCATGGAAATCTGACCCGGAGACCGACGCAGAGGCACTTTTCCACAACCTGCGGACCTCCTTCCATGATATGCTCCAGCTGGCAACCACCTCTCAGCTGTAACTTCCTGCAACCACTCAACATCAGAAAAAAGAGTGGAATATAACCCTGCTGTAGCATCTCATGGTTGGACACAGTCAGTCCATGAAAAAGCCAAGTTAACGACTGACAGCTAGCGACCGTCATGTTTGTGTTCTGCACAGATCAGTGCAAAGGCAAAGAATCAATGCAGCCGAGGATAAAATCCTGCAGCTCTGTCCTTCTTTTTTTTTTCCATCACCAGTGGTGCCTTTTCTGTGGTGATTCTCAGAAGAGATTTTGCAGGCGCTGGATTTTAATCTTGACAGTATTAAATCCGGCTTTAACAGAGCTTTTGTTCATGTCTTACATTTGGTGAAGTCAGAGGAGTCTGCTGGCTTTTTTGAAGAAAGAGTCGCGGGTCACCTCTCAATTTACCGGTCAATCTTCGTTCCAACCCTCACCTATGGTCATGAGCTTTGGGTAGTGACTGACAGGGTGAGATTGCAGATACAAGCGGCTGAAATGAGTTTCCTCCGTAGGGTGTCTGAGCTCAGGCTTAGAGATAGGGCGAGGAGCTCGGACATCTGGAGGGAGGTTGGAGTAGAGCCGCTGCTCCTTTGCATCGAAAGGAGCCTAGGACACATGGTGCCTTGGGCAGGCCTTCATGCGAGGGAACAAGGTATGGGTGTATTGTCCTGTTCACAAGAAGGGGATTTCCCCCAAGCTTCGCAGCCATTGGCAGGGGCCCGGTGAAGTCGTGGGCTGGCTGTCTGAGGTGGTGCACTGGATTTGGCAGAGTTGAAGATGATAAGATTTTCACTGGGCGTGACGAAGAAGGACAGGATTAGGAACGAACATTAGAGGGACAGCTCAGGTTGGACGGTTTGGAGACAAAGCAAGAGAGGCAAGATGGAGATGGTTTGGACATGTGTGGAGGAGAGATGCTGGGTATACAGGGAGAAGGATGGTGAATATGGAGCTGCCAGGGAAGAGGGGAAGAGGAAGGCCAAAGAGGAGGTTTATGGATGTGGTGAGGGAGGACATGCAGGAGGCTGGTGTGACAGAGGAAGATGCAGACGACAGGAAGCGATGGAAACGGATGAACCGCTGTGGCGCCCCCTAACAGCAGCAGCCGGAAGTAGTAGTAGTAGTAGATATAAGACTGCTCTTTGTTACTCAAAAACAATATATTTAGTGGAAAAAGTACAAGTGGTTAGCTCAATAAAATGGGAAAAAAGTCAGAACTCCTTCAGTTGTTTTTTTTTTCTTTCCTCTATCAAGTCTAAATCAGAATCAGAATACTTTATTCATCCCCGAGGGGAAATTGGGTTCAACAATTCCACTAAATTGGCATGAAGAAGATAAGTGAGTCGGTGGATAGTCGGTTGACCATAATACTTTAATAAGCATCCATGTAAAAACTAATTCTCACGCTAAGATTAGTAATTCAGAGCATTTGTAGAAACAGAACTTGATTCTTTGTACTTTCAAGAGCTTGTGTGATACAAAAATGTACACCTGCACGGCGCGGCACTTCTCTTTGGTTTCGACACGCCTGCTGTCGTGAAGTCACACTGTACAAATGGCTAAATCTCAAAAATAAGCAGGTGCAACAAAAGGGTCCTGAACACTGGCCGAAATACATTCAATGATGAGGAAGTCCAGGTGCCAGAGGCGTGTGAGATCCAGTGTGTGGGATGCATTAGCAAGTCGTGTGTGAAAGACAGAATGAGAGAGCGTACATATATCTTCAGGAATATAACAGCAGTGGTTAAAGAACGGCACTTGATTGAGCTGACTATCGAGCAACTTCAGCCATGAAAAGACCTCAAGAGACATGTCAAAAAATACAGCCACAAACGAACTCCTATCACCGAGTACAGTACAAATGAAAATGAACCAGTGGGAAGGTCGGAGGAGAGGAGCAACCATACCCCAGATGCCGGAGAAGCGGGCTTGTGAGTGAAGGATCTTCAAATCCCTCAGCTGAACAGGAAAGCCTCAGGTGGGAGAAGTGAACCAGAGAAACCTTTTCCTCTTACTCAGCAGCTACCGCCGAGGTGCCCTTGAGCCAGGATTTCAACCTCTTGTTTTCTCTAATGGAGCCGTTCAGTGTGAATGTTAACTGGGGTGTTGTAAAAAGAAGAGCCTATGTCTCAGTCAACTTTGACTGGATAAATAAAAGTAAAAACAAAAACAAAAAAAACAATCAGTGTACTGTCGGTACATCTGACTTTAGCGCTTCTCTCCGTCCTCTGCTTGCTTCCTCACTCCTTGCTGTAGCCCATCTGTGTGGTCACCAGTGTGTAGTAGACTCCCCTCTTGGCCAGCAGCTGCTGATGTGTCCCCTGTTCAACCACCTTCCCGCCCTGGAAGACGGCGATGCGGTCAGCATTCTGTATGGTGGACAGACGGTGGGCCACCACAATACACGTCCTGCCCTGGCTGGCCTGGTCCAGTGCGTCCTGTACCACCTAGTGGTTGGTGAGAAAATGGTAGAAAGATGTATATGCATCAAATTAAAGCTGTTAAACGTATTTTCTGCCAAATGGAGGTAGACGAAGTGGCACGCTGCTTTAGTTGGGGACTCCCCATTTGACTTTTGTTTTGTTTTTTACCCCCCCCCCTTCTCCCCAGTTGCACCCGGCCAATTACCCCACTCTTCCGAGCCGTCCCGGACTCTCGGTCGCTGCTCCACCCCCTCTGCCGATCCGGGGAGGGCTGCAGACTACCACATGCTTCCTCCGATACACGTGGAGTCGCCAGCCACTGCCTTTCACCTGACAGTGAGGAGTTTCGCCAGGGGGAGGTAGCGCTATTACCCCCAGTTCCCCCCTCCCCCCCGAACAGGCGCCCCGACCAGGCGCCCCGACCGACCAGAGGAGGCGCTAGTGCAGCGACCAGGACACATACCCACATCCGGGTTCCCACCCGCAGACACGGCCAATTGTGTCTGTAGAGACGCCCGTCCAAGCTGGAGGCAGTACGGGGAATTAACACATCTGATTCAATTAATCAAGGTCTTGGTCAGCAGGTCGTTAGCAGAATCAGGTGTGTTAAATTAGGGTTGGGGTGAAAAACGGCAGGATGGTAGCTCTCCAGGAGCCGGGCTGGGCACCACTGGGCAACGGAATAGAACGCCACGCTACCCAGACGCCCCGATCTCACAGTTTTTAACCCCAACCCCAACCCCGACCCTAACCTTAACCCCAACCCCAGCCCTGACCCTAACCTTAACCCCGGCCCTAACCTTAACCCCAACCCTAACCCCAACCCCGGCCCTGACCTTAACCCTTAATTTAATGTTAGACTCCGGGTGAAATGACGTCCAAATTTGGGCTGCATCTGAAATTGCATACTAGTATCCCACAATGCACTATGATACGTCACGACAACCACCAACTATGTTAAAGGACGATACAAAATCCAACAGGGAGAAGGGTGGAAGGGTTTAAATGTAAGTATGAGTTTTACTATGCTTTATACCCTTTATTTTTACATTAAAAAAAAAGAGCTGTGGGTCACTACACCGGTAGAAGGAAGTGACGTGGCTCAATGATGACGTAGTACGTCCAAACAGGTGCTGGATGATAGCACACATATGTAGTGCGTAGTATGTAGTAGGGGTGTAACACACGTAATGCATCCGTGTATATGTAGTTTTTAGCCGCAGCCATAGATGGCAGTGTGCCAACAGATAGGAACGTTGCCACCGTTACCAAGTGACGCTTTTTACACATCGGAGGGAGGCTGCACTCCAGTGCTGAAATAAAGTGCCCCGTTCTCCACCGCAGAGTTGGTCCGGACTCTTTGACCCTGTTTACACTCGGTTTTAAAATGCGCTTTGGCCGATCGGATCACAAGTGGACAGCGAGACACATCGCCGTCCACACCTGTGTCTATCATGCGTCTCCAAATGCGTCCTGCTGACCACGTGTGGTCAAATTTCGTTACTCCGATGATTTCCTGTTACGTCCTAATCGGGGACGCATCAGGACGCATTAGTGTTTACGCTACAAAATATATGTGATCAAATGCGTCCCAGACCACCTCGGCAAGTGGTTTGAGTAACCGGTTCACAAAACGTTTTGGTGGCCGTTTACGCTTGTATTTAGCGCTGTCCACTTGTGATCCGATCGCAAAAAAACGCATTTTAAAACCAAGTGTAAACGGGATCAAATGTGACGTTTTGTTACCAGTGTAAACTACTAATAAGACACGTTAGCCCCTAGCTAACGGGTCTGACCCTTTAGCCCAGTGTTTCTCAACCGGGGGTCCGCAGACCCCTAGTGGTCCGTGGTGTAATTGCAAGGGGTGCGTGAAAATAAAATATCTTTAAAAAAAAAAGATCCTATGACATTTATAGAAATAGGATTATTTTACTCAAATGTGACTGAGACCTTTATCTACCTAAACTATAAAGGGTAACAGGACTTTTTTCTCTAATTACATCTGTTTCACAAGTGTAATTTATTGCATTTTAATAAGAGACCTCGCTCCCGTTTGCATTGTTAAAAGTTACTGCATAAAAATCCTGTTGTTACATATATCTGAAAGTTACTGAATACATATTCTGTTTTGTTACACATATCTGAAAGTTACTGCATAAGAATTCTGTTTTGTTAACTATATCTAAGTTACAACTGAAAGCTCTTATTTTTGCCCCAAAGAGTGAATAAATGCTATAATGCAATTTAAAATGCAGTTTCTACTGTTTCTATCAAATTGCAACCCCCCTCCCCCAAGATCAGGTGGAGGGTCCTCAGGGTAGATCAAAAATACGCAGGGGGTCCAGGACCCCAAAAAGGTTGAGAACCACTGCTTTAGTCGAGCGGTCAGTGATGTCGCCTTGTGGTGCAGTACACCCCGTATCGAATCCCGCACCGGGCAAGAAAATAACCGGTTACACTTGCTACGAGACAGGCTACGTTAAACAGGCTCTCCGTGTTACCTCCGGCTTGGTCGGGCGTCCCTACAGACACAATTGGCCGTGTCTGCGGGTGGGAAGTCGAACGTAGGTATTGGTCCTGGTCGCTGCACTAGCGCCTCCTCGGGTCGGTCGGGACCTGTGTATCCCCCCCCCCCCGGATCGGCAGAGAGGGGATGGAGCAGCGACCGGGACGGCTCAAAAGTTGGCCAGATTCAATTGGGGAGAATTTAAAAAAAAAAAAAAGACATTAAACAGGCTAGCGAGACACCAGAGGCTTCCCACTACGGTTCGGGGCCGGGAAGCTGGAGAGGTAACGATTTAGAAAGTCAGCCGTACTTGAACTGTACTGTACTTGTCTTCACATTAGCAGCTGGCAGCTCCACATTAGGACGCCGCAGCATTAAATAGGATAATAAATAGAAATTGAACTGTGCTGGATTTCTGAGGTCCGGTTTATCCGCGTTTGCCGTAGCTACGAGGCTACGCTGCGCCGAATAACGGCCATCTTTCTCCGCTGGGGTTGCTGAGCGGACAACATCCGGCGCTTTGCGGAAGTTGCTCGGGGGTAAACCTCGGGACGTTGAACTTTGGTTCCGCGCACACAAACGTTCCATACGTGCACCGCTGCGTTCGCTCCATACACATGCGTGCCGAACTGAAAGGCCCATACTGAACATTTTCAGTACAAATACGTGTACCGTCACACCCCTACTATGAAGTATTCAGTTTCAGATGCAATCAGGCAGTCTTTTTTTTTTTACTACAATTCCCAAAATTCCGTTTCATGTTGCCCAGATAATTTAAGAAAACAGTCATGGATTTATTCCACATGGCTTCTAGTGTTGTGACTTTGTATAGCTTTTTTTTCATTTGTGTACAACGAACCAAATCAAAGTAATCGATTCAAATTAAAATAGTGTAAATAGACACATTAGATGTTTGTGAGGCAGCAGGGTTATCCACTCAGCCACCATGCCACTGACTAAAGAACCTACACACACCCAGTTCACTAGCAATAAGCAAATTAGCATGTAACATTAAGACCGCTTGCCCCGACTCCAAGTCCCTCCAATGCAGCCTGAGTGGTTGGAGGGTACATAAATGGACACTTACTTTTTCACTCTCTGTGTCAAGTGCAGAGGTGGCCTCATCCAACAGCAGTACTTTCGGGTTGCGGAGGATGGCTCTGGCTATGGCTATCCGCTGCTTCTGGCCACCCGAAAGCTGGGTCCCCTTATCGCCTGCCTGTGTGTCATACTTCTTCTCCCCCAAACAGGCAGGTACAATGATGGAGAAATACCACATTATTATCTTCCAGACTGCTAAATAACAGTTATAGTCCACATCGACAAAGAACAGCGCAGTTCATTCAGTCAAAAGTCCTGCAACTCTGGACAGCTTGAAACACATGAATTAGTTATCTTTTTAGTGTGTTGTGTTAAAGTTGTTGTGTAATCACTGGCAAACCAACAGTGACAACCTATGCCGAACATCAGGAAAGCAGCAGGAACAGACAGCATCAGTCCTGCTTTGCTGAGCCACTATGCAGCCCAGTTTGCCCCAGTATTTACCACCCTGTTTAATGTTTCACTAAGCCAATGTACAGTCCCACAGTTCTTCAAACTACCATAATACCTGTGCCAAATTCCTCAAAGATCACCCACCTCAATGACTTCAGACCAGTTGCCCTAACATCTGTGGTCATGAAAGCATTTAAGTGCATCATTCTGTCATACTTGGAAATCCTGCAGCTCCCCAATAATGGACCCGTATCAATTTATCTATCAAGCCAACCGGGCTGTTGAGGATGCAGTAAGCATAGCACTCCTGCATGCCCTGCAACACCTGGAATCGCCAAACAGCTACACACGCATCCTGTTCATAGACTTTAGTCCCGCCTTCTCTCAGACATGAACATTGACCCAGCCATATGCCACTGGATTCAGCGCTTCCTGTGGAACAGACCACAGAGGGTGAAGGTTAATAACATAACCTCATACCCTCAGTAGAGGTGCTCCTCAGGGCTGTGTTCTTTCCCCATGGCTCTTCTCACTTTACACGACCCACTAAACATCCATGGGCAGTTCTGTGAAAATAATAAAGTATGCAGACGACACAACCATTTTAGGCCTCATCTCTAACAATGATGAAACCCAGTACTGCATTGAAGTGGACCAAGCTGTCACTTGGTTGTCAAACAACAACCTTCTGCTTAATACAGCCAAAACCCCAAAATACCTATACAAATAGATGGAGATCCCATCACCACCACAGATGCTTTTAAATTCCTCAGAACATACATCAGCAGTAACCTGAAGTGGAAATTAACACTGAATACATCACTGTAAAAGCTCAACTACAACTTTACTTTCTTAGGCAGTTAAAAAAAATACCGGATCAAGCATCAACTTCTTGTTCTCGTCTGCTCAGCCATCATCGAGTCCATCATCACATCTTCTATTACAGTATGGTATGGCAACACAAACAGTCAAGCACGGAAAAAACTACAGCGGATTGTCAACAAGGCATCCAAAATCATAGGCAACCCACTCCCCTCAGTTGAATCTCTGCATACTCACCGGACCGTAAAGTGAGCAAAGAAGATCATCTCTGACCCCTTACATCCTGCGCATCACATCTTCCAGCTCCTTCCCTCAGGGAGGCGCTACAGGTCACGGTCCACTAAGTCTAAACACTTCACAAACAGTTTTCCCCCTAGCTATCAGGACTCTGAATTCCTCCCTCTAGTCCCCTCCTCACACATTACTGGCATATGTTATGCATATGCATACATACCATTCAGCTATTGTAAGTGGTTGTGTGTAACATGTTCTGCATCACTGTATTGTTTCGTGATTATATGTGGTGTGTCTGTCTGCTGTGGTACTGAAAACAAATTCCACTGGCCTTGGTCATGTGGCTAACAAACAATCTTATTATTTAAAACTGTTATCTGCCAAAAGACCTTGAGATCTTATCTTATCTATAACAATCGTATTATCTATAACTGTGATCTGCCAAGGTCCTTGAGATCTTGTAGACATAACAGATTGCTGGCTATAGAATCAAACACAGGAACAAAGTAATGCCTGTGTGTTCTGAACCACTTCAGTGGTCAAATCAGAGACCCCTTTGAAATAACTGAAAAATGGACGGTGTTTCTGTGGCATTCCAACGTTCAAATCGTACCTGTGGCAGACTTTCAATGAAACTGTGAATGTTGGCTGCTTTGGCGGCTGCCTGTATTTCCTCCATGGTTACAGTGCGACTGTTGTCTCCGTAGGCGATGTTCTCAGCCAGGCTGCGGTCGAACAGCACCGGCTCCTGTGAGACGATGCCCATCTGGGCTCTCAGCCAATGGATGCTCAGCAGTTTCACATCCCTCTTGTCCATCATCTGAAACAGGAAGAGGAAGATATAGAGATCAAAGACAAGTGCACAAAGGAGGTGAGAGAATGGGGGAAACAGAGAGATATGGGGATACAAGAGGAGTGGGCAACGTTTGGACAGGAGGTCAGATTTTTTCTTTTTTTTGTGTGTTTTTTGATTTTCCCCCTTTTCTCCCCAATTGAATTTGGCCAATTACCCCACTCTTCCGAGCGGTCCCGGTCGCTGCTTCACCCCCTCTGCTGATCCGGGGAGGGCTGCAGACTACCACATGCCTCTTTCGATACATGTGGAGTCGCCAGCCACTTCTTTTCATCTGACAGTGAGGAGTTTCACCAGGGGGATATAGCGTGTTGGAGAATCACGCTATTCCCCCCGAGTCCCCCCCCCCAAACAGGCACCCCGACTGACCAGAGGAGGTGCTAGTGCAGCAACCAGGACACATACCCACATCCGGCTTCCCACCCGCAGACATGGCCAATTGTGTCTGTAGTGATGCCCGACCAAGCCGGAGGTAACACGGGGATTTGAACCACCGATCCCCATGTTGGAAGGCAACGGAATAGACCGCCACACCACCCGGACGCCCAGATTTGTATTTTTCAGGGAAAATTTAGTCCAGGCACAGCGAATGGGAGTCACAGTGAAAGGAACCTACGCTTGCATGACAGTGGTTGTGATTGTTATAACCAGCATGCATCTGGCAGCGGGGTGTTGAAATGGAGGCCTTTTGATAATATGAGAGGTCCAGAGATAACAATACATCTTTGATTCTGACAATGAACAACAAACACCACCATTCAGAAGCGTTGGTAGCAACCTGATCTGGAGACACTAAACTGGTTTGTGCAATACCCCCCCCCACACACACACACACACATAGGGATCATAGGTGTACTGTCAAAACACAGTCAAGTCAACATCCTGGCCTGCTAATGAGTTACCAATAGCAAGTGGGCAGCAGGTAGGGGAGACACATTCTGAAGCCTCGTGAGCCAAGTGGTGCTGCAGAATGCAATTGTATGTAGTTGTATGTATGTGTGTGTGTGTGTGTATATGTTAGAGTTTGAATCGGGCCTGAAATTTCAAACCCGACCCGAATTCAGCTCCACATTCTCTTAACAATGGCATTTCCCCACAGCTGAAAAAAAAAAGAGCTTCCTCGTGAAGTCTTATAGAGGACACGGGCCAAGAACCGGAGTCATTATTCTGTTTCAAACACGCTTTATCCGTGAAAACGGCCTTGAATTTAGGCCATATAAGTTCAAATTAGAATAATGAAAAAAATCTCGACCATGATATCGGGTACTGAGCAGGACAGACGCAGTGCATTTTCAAGTCTCATTACACGTATAGCCTAAAATAAATACATCTTGGAACATAGGCCTACAAAGTAAAATAAAATGAATAACTTACTGTTAGGTGTAATTGCAACATATGAATTTAAATAAATAGGATAGGCCAATGTAAGAAACTGTGAGTATGCAACAGGTCCAGGTAGGGGACTTAATCTTTTTTTTTCATCTGGCGTAACCAAAATGTGCTCGGCTGAAACCAGCTCATCTCGTCGGCACCCATTCTGCCATTTCTCTGTAATCCAGAAGAAGCAGGCCAGCCCAGTCTGATGCGGATCAGTTAACTGATCTTTCATTGGTCAGTCATCAGATCGGATGTAAGGAGGAAGCTTGTGATAGAAGTTGCTCGGACAGACTACAAATAGATAAATAAATACAACCTGAACCCGACGTGACCCGAAAATATTTGAGAAAGTAAGACTGAACCTGACAGTCGTGTTCAGGCAGGTATGTCAAGCTATAGTGTGTGTGTGTGTGTGTGTGTGTGTGTGTGTGTGTGTGTGTGTGTGTGTGCGTGCGTGCGTGTGTGTGTGTGTGTGTGTGTTTCTACGTCTGTCCTCACCACTGTCCCTTCTCTGGGGTCGTAGAACCTCTCCAGAAGCTGGATGGTGGTGCTCTTGCCACAGCCGCTGCTCCCCACCAGGGCCAGAGTCTCCCCCTTGCTCACCTGCAGATTCAAGCCTTGCAGGATGGGTATTTCGGGGCGCGAGGGGTAGTTAAATCCGACATCCTTGAAGCACACGTTACCGTCAAATCCATCCTGGAGGGTTCGAATTTAAAAAAAAAAAAAACAACAACAGGAGAGAGGAGCGATGCATTTCTATGTCTGTGGTGTCTTATTCTTATATTCAGAGGTTTTTGTGTTGTTTTTGTGTAGTGAGGTGTACCGGGGACTCTCCCTCTGATGACAGATTGTCTATGAGGGGCACGCTATTGATCAGCATCATGAGGTGAGAAGCTGAAACTTTGGCTTTAGCGTAGTTTGGAGTGAATGAGTTGGCCTCCCCGACAGCCATAGCTCCATAGAGAACAGCAGAAATCACCCTGAGAAAGAGAGAGAGTAGAGTGAGAGGAGAGGAGCGAGATGAGAGAGTGAGAAGAGAATGAGAGAGAGGAGAGAAGAGAGAGAGGGGAGCGAAAGGAGAGAGGAGAGAGGAAAGAAAGAGCGAGAGGTGAGAGAGCGGAGAGAGAGTGAGAGGAGGAAAGGGGAGAGAGAGGAGAGAGAGCGAGAGGAGGGAGAGAGAGGAGGAAAGAAGAGAGAGAGAGCGAGAGGGGAGAGAGAGAGAGGACAGAGAGCGAGAGGGAGAGAGAGGAGAGAACGAAAGAGCGAGTCATACAATAAAAAAAGCTGTTTGAACCTGAATTGCATGATGAAATTGAGTTGTACTTTCTTCGTCCATTTGTTGCAACAAAAATTTGTGGTTTTGCTGCCAGGGTCAAAATGTCACAAAAAGAGCCCTGCCTAAGGGCACATGCTACATCTGTGATCCTGACACCAGCAACCCTCTGGTTGTTAGCCAAACCCAGTTTTCCTAGCCAGACCTGGCTGGGATACCGTCTGGCGACCCGGCGGTTCTTGGCTAGCTTTTCTTTCTGGTGTCGGCCACCCACAACTTTAGTTCCCGTGAAGCGAACATGGCGGTACAAAGTCCACTTTAAAAATTTTACCCCTTCGCCTTTCAAAGAGCTGCAAAACTGTCACGGCTCATAGCCACTACTGTGACAGGGTTGAAAACAATAAAAGGCAACACGTGTTTGTATTTGAGTTACAGATGATAACTCCTGTACAGTACTGCCCTCCGCCCACGTAACCTTTGACCCCAGGATAAGGACCTGCTCTGTCAGCTGGCCCTACCCAACATGATTCATAATGAGACAAGAGGATGACTTGAGTGACTAAGCTGTCGCTGCATCTAATTCTTCCATATTAAATGAAGAGATGGAGTAAAAGGGGTAAAGGGGTAAATTTCAGTCAGAATCTGGCTTGCTGATAAAGTTTCACATCATTTAATCTCAACTTTTCCTCTTTTTCTCTCATGCAAGATGATATATTACCGATGTCTATAAACGACAATGGAGAGAATTCTTTGGGGGAAAATGTTGTGTCCCTCTGTTTATAACTGTAATTATACTCTTCTTTTATTATGATCTTTGGATTCTGTGGTCTTGCAGGACCTTGACACGCCATAACCTTTGGATTTGTAAAACCACGAGAATGCAATGAGTCAGTAGCTGCACTTTCGCTGCCGTCACGGTTTGGACGTTAAAACGCTTGTGACCACTGGGCCGCCACATGTGCCAGGTTTCCTTTGTCATGGCGTGCTTATTTGGTGGACCTTTGTTGCCTGAGATACGGAGGTCGATGACTCCGTGCGGGTTCCTTGCCTGCTGCGGGGCAAGATAATGATTAAACATCATAGTCATCTCCCACCTGCCGCTGACTGCTGCATCCGTATGTACTCTTTGTGTAACTTAGTTGTGTGTACATTCAACTCAGCCAGCCAGGTAGTAGATGTCAGGATGGAGCATGAAACTCTCAGCCGGACTGTTTCTTTAGGTCGGAAGAATTTTCACTCTTCATCTGAACAGCCTCTGCAGTTCTGATGGGGAAAGCCAGCATTTGTTTCTGTGGAGATGCACTCCTCCTCCTGTTGAATGAACGAGATCGTGTTTGCCCCCCTCACCCCCACCCCACCCCCACACCTGACATCTGAACACGAGAATCTATTTGGTTGAAAGGCGAAATGTCTTCAAAGCTACAAAAACGGTCCAGTCATGGGGCGTCAGGGTAGCGTGGCGGTCTATTCTGTTGACTACCAACATGGGGATCGGCGGTTCGAATCCCCGTGTTACCTCCAGCTTGATCGGGTGTCCCTACAGACACAATTGGCCGTGGCTGCAGGTAAAAGAGCGGGGTAATTGGCCAGATATGATTGGGGGGAATCCCCCTCCCCCAATTTTTTTTCCCTTTATGATTCCATTGAAATCAGTATTTTGGAACTGGTTCTAAGTTGGAACCAGTTCTCAATGCCCAGCCCTATATGTGATGAAGCAAAAGTCAGGTAGGCTTATCAAGAAGTCATCACTACATCATGACCAGGTCAGGTCCTTACTCACAGTAATACCCCTTCAAAATCCATCCTGCCCGCCTCAATCAGCCAGGCTCCGAAGCGGAAGCAGCCTGCATAGGCAAAGTAGATCATCGCCTGTGAAAAGGAGAAGGTAATGCCAAATACATGGGCCTTCTTCTGGGCATTACTACAGAGAGAGAGAGAGCAAGGGAGAGAGAGAGAGAGACTTTAAAAATGACTTTATTTAACAATTAAGGATCCCTCAAAACAGGCCAAACAAACTCAGGTGTGCATAAATAGAGTATAGAAGAAAAAAACAGACAAGCAAAATCAGACACATAATAAACTTTAAACAACCATTTCACAAATCCAAAAGAAAGCAACATTTCTCCTGCCTCCCCCAGCAGAGCACAGAACTCCTTCCACTGCCCAGACTGCGCTGAAGCATCCAGATGACTCACTGTCTGATAGTGAGCATTTCTCCTTCTGATGAGCATTTCTCCTTCTGGGGACTGCTGCAGCTTTTCTTGATGCAGTAACTTTTTTCTCTACCCTGAACCGTTTCTTCTCATTCAGTACTTCATGTCCAACCAGCTTCTGGAACATCATAAAAGACTGAATGAGCTTATCAGTGTTCTGAAAGTTAATCTTTCACTTTTACTGACTTACTAAAGGTCTCATCTAAAAAGTCATCGATTTCATCCAGACAATGAAGATCACTGTTCGACCCAAAAACAGCCCCAGAAAGCTGGGCAGTGTCTGAGTCATAATCCATGTGCTCCTCGTCACTCATTTCTTAACTGTTGGGTAAAACCTTTTAATCTGTAGTGCTGTCCTTCCTGACCTGATCACTAGCAGACCAGCCCTGCCTCATCAGTGATGTCTGCATTAGTGACCCCCCCGCTCTCTGCAGACACCCTGCTCTCTGCTGCCCCAGCATAAACACTGGCGACGGTGCCAGAGGCTGAGCAGGAGGTGGCCCCCCGCACCGGTGGCCAGGCTGGGTCGCCGGTGGCACATCAGCACCTTCAGTACCGGTGTTTCCTGCAGCCAAAACGGTGGCATTAACCTCAGTCTCTCTCTGCGTGTCTGATATTGCCACATTCATGTAAAAACTATCTCCACGCTTAACTCTGAATGACACATCCAGGTCTGAGTGGGCGAGTCCAGGAACATGAAGATCTGGTGGCTGAGCGCCAAAATGTGCTTCAGTTTGAGATCTTTACAGCCCAAACCAACTTGTCTTAAACCTGCTAGTAAACTTCCCAATCCTCCGCAACTCTTTCTCCAGCAGCTCGGGACACCAGACACAGTGATTCTGGTGGATGGTACCGCAAGAGGAGACACCTGGACTAACATGTCCTGTAACACCACATCGCTGTCCACCAGCTTATGAACAAACGGCTTCTCCTTAACGAATACCACCACTGCCTCGTTCACACGAGAAGCATGGGCCAAACTATTGTGACCTGCGACCTCTCCCACAGCTAGCAACACCACCTCCATCGGCACACCGGGGCTAGGTATGAGCCTCACCCCGTGTCTGAGGGACAGGCAGCGTCTCAGCGGATGCCATCTGGCCCATATCAACACTGCTTTACAGCTCTGTTTGTAACTATAAGCACCAAGGGGAAAAAAAGGATAAACCGTTACCTGGCCATGCAGAAACAACAGAGTCAGGAAGAGGTTTAGAAAGATCCCACAGAACAGAAAGAGGTTAAAACTCCACACTCACCCAGCATGCAATGCAGTGCAGAGAGAGAGAGAGCGAGAGAGAGAGAAACATGGGCGTCAAAGAGAAGATCATTATGAGCCTCACTTTACTCATACAATATTACTAACATGAGCCCACAGTTACATTTAGAGAACATTTATCAAATCTCTGTGGGACCGTATTCCTGAAGATGAAGGAAAGAAGTGCATCGTTCATCATGACATCACACATACTTGTAAGGCACTTGCAGATTTTCTTGGAATAAAGACTCAAACTTAGGTTCTCTGGTCAGAGATGCAACAGTCCGAATATTCTCTATGGCCTCTGTAGCAATCTGGGGAGACACATCATCAAAAAAGATTACTACAGTATTCCACTTATCAAGTCAGTATTCCCTGTTCCTACATGGACAAGTGGTACTCCATTATAAGACGATTCGATAAATAATTTGTAAATGAATGAATTTGTAAAATCAGTTAATTTGTGAATCGTGGCTTCCCAGAAGACCGAGGCAGTAGTGACCAGCGAGGCAACTGTAAATGGCGAGGTCCCAGAATGTACCATTACTGCAGTGCAGCAAACACGTTACACATATAAGCAGTGTTACATTATCATATATCAGGCGTCCGGGTGGTGTGGTGGTCTATTCCGTTGCCTACCAACATGGGGATCACCAGTTCGAATCCCCGTGTTACCTCTGGCTTGGTCAGTTGTCTCTACAGACACAATTGGCCGTGTCTGCGGGTGGGAAGCTGGATGTGGGTATGTGTCCTGGTCGCTGCACTAGCGCCTCCTCTGGTCGGTCAGGGGCGCCTGTTCGGGGGGGGACTAGGGGGAATAGCGTGATCCTCCCACATGCTATGTCCCCCTTGGTGAAACTCCTCACCTGTCAGGTGAAAAGAAGCAGCTGGCGACTCCACATGTATCGGAGGAGGCACGTGGTAGTCTGCAGCCCTCCTTGGATCGGCAGAGGGGGTGAAGCAGCGACCGGGACGGCTCGAAAGAGCAGAGTGATTGGCCAAGTACAATTGGGGAGAAAAAATCAAAAGAAAAAAACATCATATAGATCATATATAGTGTTATATTATGGTTATTATATGATAGGCACATCTTTAACATGATCAGTCTGCCATGTTATGACTGCTGGGATAGGCTCCAGCATCCCCGCAACCCTGAGCAGGATAAGCGGTGTGGCTAATGGATGGATGGATGGATGTTATACAGATAAATGTTAAAAGTTATACAGGCAAATGAAATTCTATGACTTTGGTGGCAAAGCTGTACTATAAGCCCTCAAACATGGTCAACACATTACAACCACACAGCATCAATGCCCAGATGCTTGGCATATTGGATGTGAAAAATCACACAATTGCCCCCCCCCCTTTTCTCCCCAGTTGCACTTGGCCAATCACCCCACTCTTCTGAACTGTCTCGGTTGCTGCTCCACCTCCTCTGCTGATCCGGGGAGGGCTGCAGACTACCGTGTCTCCTCCGATCTAATTCCTCTCACCTGACAATGAGGGGTTTCGCCAGGGGGACTTAGCGCATGGGAGGATTACGCTATCACCACCTCCAAACAGGTGCCCCGACCGACCGGAGGAGGCACTAGTGGAGCGACCAGGACACACACCCACATCCGCAGACAATTGTAGAGATGCCCGACCAAGCCAGAGGTAACACTTGGATTTGAACCGGCGATCCCCGTGTTGGTAGGCAACGGAATAGATCGCTACACCACCCGGACGCCCTGCACATTAATTTTAACAGTGGTAATTGGCTCACAGACATGTTATGGGTGATCATGCTACGAGCACCACAACAGCTGTCGATAAGTTCGCCAAAGCCAATTGAGTGTTTTGGAGAAAGGTAAATTGGGGGGAAAAAAATTCCACGTTTTTTGGGAATTCAACATAGCATGTTAGGTTAACTTCACCTGCCTCAACAGATGCCAGAAAGTGGGCGGTCTAAAATGGAAAGGTACCATGTCTTGTTGTGTGACAATATCTGACAATGGAAATATATCCTGACGACCAGGCTGTATCTGTTTGTGTGCATGGGCACGTATATGTGTGTGTGTGTGTGTGTGTGTGTGTGTGTGTGTGTGTGTGTGTGTGTGTGTGTGTGTGACAAAAGCATCGAAACACATTCAGAATTAAACAAGAAGAAGAAGAAACACCTAACTTAATCCACATACAACGTTTACACTAGTGCGCCACGCTGACAATGCCCCACCTTTCCAGCCTTTTCTAGTTCTTTCTTGTCCTTGGTGGCGTGTCCGCTGAGGAACTTCATCTGAATGGCTCCACCCACCGCCATGACCGGCACCACGGCTAGGATGAGCAGTGTGAGCTCCCAGCCGTACACGAAGGAGATGATGATGCTGGTGCCCAGGTTGGCGATGTTCTGGGCCAGTGTGGCCATGCGGACCCCCGTGGCCTGAAGGGAGGTGAAGAAGGGGGAGGAAAAGGGGACTAGGCTTCAGGAATAAAAGGTTTGCAAGAAGGAATTGTGGAGGTTGGGTGTGACAGAGAGGTGTGTGTGTGTGTGTGTGTGTGTGTGTGTGTGTGTGTGTGTGTGTGTGTGTGTGTGTGTGTGTGTGTGTGTGTTTGCTTGCAGGCATGTGATCCCTCGCTTTCATGACTTACCCCCTGTACTTGGGCAGCATCTGTAGCCAGTCGGGTGGTCAAAGCACCAACACTGTTCTTTGGATCATCAAACCAGGAAAGGTCCTGCAAGACAGCAGAGATCGTGTTCATCCAATGAATCATTTCTCATCCGAAAAGAACAAATGTGAAATTCAAACTGAACATGGTGAAACATGGCCGGCGTTGGGGGCGGGCCAGACTGGGCTGTTCCCGCTTATTTGAACTCCTGGCCTGCTGACGGCAGCCTCGCCCTCACATATCAACCTGTTTGTGATTGATGTCATTTTTGACCTGTCACAGCGTCGCGTCACTTGACTCGAATTTTGAATGAAGTTGGCGGCTGGAGTTAGCTAACAGTGTAGGAACAGAAGAAGGCTAAACCGCCACTTCATTGATACGATCGCAATCAGGCTAACAAAATGAACATCAGAAATTAGTTGGAAAAAAAAAGAAGCCTATCTCAACCATCAGGGTCCTCGCTCTCCGTGCCACCAGTGCTGCCACCAGCCCGTGAGCCCTCCACCTTTCTTGGCGCTACAAGATCGCCGCTGCCACAACCAGCAACATCGGCCCCCCGCTGGAGTACAACATCGCCGGTGTCGCGGTGCCACAACCGGCAACACTGGCCTCCTCAAGCTCAGCTTCAACAGCTGCTCGCTGCAGCTGCTAACTGGATCAGATGAGAGCAGGCACCCCCGCAGCGATCGGTAGCCCTGGATGACCTCAGTGATAATATGCCTGACCAGATAAAACTGGACACTTTCCCGTTCGAATGATTTCAGGGAAGAAACAGACTTTTGCAACTGCATGGTACCACAAGAGACAGTAGCTGCCCCCCCGTCTCTGGAACTCTCTCCCACAAGACATTCACAGTGTTGACTCTTTCCACCTTCAAATCCCATCTCAAAACGCATCTTTTCAAACTGGCATATTCAGTCTGATCCAGACTTTAATGGTTACACCCACATTGAGTTTTGCGCAGATGATGATTTTTATACCTATCTGTTGTATTAACTTATTATTGTATACCCCTGCTTTGATTGATTTTATGATGTCTGACACAGTGCTGCTTGTTTTTAACTGTTTTGTAGCTGTCATTGAGTGCTCTAAAAGTGTCCTTAAATAAAATGCATTATTTATTTATTTATTTATTTTTTGTTATTATTGTTAAAACCTTTACCAAATCAAATATGCGGATAATAAATCAGATTTCCATACTAGATTGGTCCAGGCCCGGGTTGCCAACGGATGCCGCTGGTACCGTTGGCCAGCAAGGTACCGGTGGGAACTATGCTACTGTCGGGCGAAGGAGAAGAAGAGGGAGAAGGCATGTCCAGAGGCAATGGGAGAGGAGGAAGGGTAGAAGTGTGGAAGGGAAAGTTGGAACTTTGAATGTTGGCGCTATGACTGGTAAAGGGAGAGAGCTGGCTGATATGATGGAGAGAAGGAAGGTAGATATACTGTGTGTGCAAGAGACCAGGTGGAAGAGGAGTAAGGCTAGGAGCATCAGAGGTGGGTTCAAACTGTTTTACCATAATGTGGATAGAAGGAAAAATAGGGTAGGGGTAATCCTGAAAGAAGAGTATGTCAAGAGTGTATTGGAGGTGAAGAAAGTATCTGACAGTGATGAGTATGAAGCTGGATATCAAAGGTGTGTTGGTGAATGTTATCAGCGCATATGCCCCGCAAGTTGAGTGTGAGATGGGAGAGAAAGAAGAATTCTGGAGTGAGTTGGACGAGGTAAAGGAGAGTGTACCCAAGGAGAAGAGAGTGGTGATTGGAGTGGACTTCAATGGGCATATTGGTGGAGGTGATGAAGAGGTGATGGGCAGGTATAGTGTCAAGGAGAGGAATGTGGAAGGACAGATGGTGGTGGATTTTGCAAAAAGGACAGAAATGGCTGTGGTGAATATATATTTCAAGAAGAGTGAGGACCACGGGGTGACATATAAGAGTGGAGGAAGGTGCACACAGGTGGACTATATCATAGTCCACCTGTGGTATCAATACTGCATCAACACAGGAGGCGCGATCTGAAAGGGATTGGAGACTGCAAGGTGGTGACGGGAGAATGTAGCTAGGCAGCATCAGATGTTGGTCTGTAGGATGACTCTGGAGATCAAGAAGAGGAAGAGAGTGAAGTCAAGCCAAGGATCAAATGGTGGAAGTTGAATAAGGAAGATGTTGTGTGGCCTTCACGGAGATGTTAATACAGGCACTGGGTGGTAGTGAAGACTTGCCGGATGGCTGGGCAGCTACTGCAGAAATGGTGAGGGAGACAGCTAGGAGGGTACTTGGTGTGTCATCTGGACAGAAGAAGGAAGGCATGGAGACTTGGTGGTGGAATGAGGATGCACAGGAAGGTATACGGAGGAAGAGGTTGGCGAAGAAGAACTGGGATCGTCAGAGAAATAAAGAAAGTAGACAGGAGTACAAGGAGATGTGGCAAAAGGCGAAGAGAAAAATGACAAAGGAAAAGGCATATGGCAAGTGGTATGAGAGGTTGGACACTAAGGAGAAAAGGTTTTGTACCAATTGGCTAGACAGAGGGACTGAGCTGGGAAGGATGTGCAGCAGGTTAGGATGATGGGAGGATAGAGATGGAAGCATGCTGACAAGCGAGGAGAGTGTGTTGAGAAGGTGAAAGGTTTACTTTGAGGAGCTGATGAATGAAGAAAAAGAGAGAGAGAAGGTTGGATGATGTGAGGATGGTGAATCAGGAAGTGCGGTGGATTAGCAAGGAGGAAGTGAGGGCAGCTATGAAGAGGATGAAGAGCGGAAAGGCGGTTGGTCCAGATGACATACCTGTGGAGGCATGGAGATGTTTAGGAGAGATGGCACTGGAGTTTTTAACTACAAACCCCAATTCCAATGAAGTTGGGACGTGGTGTAAAATGTGAATAAAAACAGAATATAAAAGGGGTCCGCGGTGGTGTAGCAGTCTAAGCATCGGCTTTATGTCGATGTGGTTGCCCACTGGGGACCGGGGTTCGTGCCCCGGTTTTGTCAGATCCGACTATGGCTGGACTCGAAGAAGCAGCAATAATTTGCAACGCTGTCTTCGGGAGGGGGGCGGAGTCAGCTTGTGTTAGTCACATGTATGCGTCTCTGTGTGTGTAGGGAAAAGCGGTGGTTCGGCCTGGATTCGCCTTGTCACAGAAGTGGCGAGGCGTCTCCTTCGAGACTGCCGGCCAGAGAGATGCAGTTGGCGATTGCATGCAGTACGAGGGTGGGTGTTTGAACTTAAATAGGGGATCGATTGGCCACTAAATTGGGCGAAAAAGGGAAAAATCAGAAATAACTAAGTAAGAAAAAAAACAGAATACAATGATTTGCAAATCCTTTTCGACCTATATTCAATTGAATACACTACAAAGACAAGATATTTAATGTTCAAACTGATAAACTTTATTGTTTTTTGCAAATATTCACTCATTTTGAATTTGATGCCTGCAACACGTTCCAAAGAAGCTGGGACAGGGGCAACGAAAGACTGGGAAAGTTGACAGAAACACCTGTTTGGAACATTCCACAGGTGAACAGGTTAATTGGAAACAGGTGAGTGTCATGATTGGGTATAAAAGGAGCATCTCTGAAAGGCTCAGTCGTTCACAAGCAAGGATGGGGCGAGGTTCGCCACTTTGTGAACAACTGCATTAGCAAATAGTCCAACAGTTTAAGAACAACGTTTCTCAACGTACAATTGCAAGGAATTTAGGGATTTCATCATCTCCAGTCCATAATATCACCAAAAGATTCAGAGAATCCGGAGAAATCTCTGCACGTAAGCGGCAAGGCCGAAAACCAACATGGAATGCCCGTGACCTTCGACCCCTCAGGCGGCACTGCATAAAAACCGACATCATTCTGTAAAGGATATTACCACGTGGGCTCAGGAACACTTGGGGAAACCATCGCCAGTTAACACAGTTCGTCGCTACATCCACAAGTGCAAGTTAAAACTCTACCATGCAAAGCCAAAGCCATATATCAACACCACCCAGAAACACCGCCGGCTTCTCTGGCCCGAGCTCATCTGAGATGGACTGACGCAAAGTGGAAAAGTGTGCTGTGGTCTGACGAGTCCACATTTCGAATTGTTTTTGGAAATCATGGACGTCGTGTCCTCCGGGCTAAAGAGGAAAAGGACCATCCAGATTGTTATCATTCAAAAGCCAGCATCTGCGATGGTATGGGGGGGTTTTAGTGCCCATGGCATCATGGGTAGCTTGCACATCTGTGAAGGTACCATTAATGCTGAAAGGTCCATACAGGTTTTGGAGCAACATATGCTGCCATCCAAGCGACGTCTTTTTCAGGGATGTCCCTGCTTATTTCAGCGAGACAATGCCAAGCCACATTCTGCACGTGTTACAACAGCGTGGCTTCGTAGTAAAAGAGTTCTGGTACTAGACTGGCCTGCCTGCAGTCCAGACCTGTCCCCCATTGAAAATGTGTGGCACATTATGAAGCGCAAAATACGACAACAGAGACCCCGGATTGTTGAGCAACTGAAGTCGTACATCAAGCAAGAATGGGAAAGAATTCCACCTACAAAGCTTCAACAATTAGTGTCCTCAGTTCCCAAACGCTTATTGAGTGTTGTTAAAAGGAAAGGAGATGTAACACAGTGGTAAACATGCCCCCTGTCCCAGCTTTTTTGGAACGTGTTGTAGGCATCAAATTCAAAATGAGTGAATATTTGCAAAAAAACAATAAAGTTTATCAGTTTGAACATTAAATATCTTGTCTTCGTAATGTATTCAATTGAATATATAGGTCGAAAAGGATTTGCAAATCATTGTATTCTGTTTTTATTTATGTTTTACACAACGTCCCAACTTCATTGGAATTGGAGTTTGTAGATTGTTTAACACAATCTTGGAAAGTGAGAGGATGCCTGAGGAGTGGAGTAGAAGAGTACTGGTACCGATTTTCAAGATCAAGGGCGATGTGCAGAGCTGTAGCAACTACAGAGGTATAAAGTTGATCAGCCACAGCATGAAGATTTGGGAAAGAGTAATAGAAGCTAGGTTAAGAGGAGAGGTGACGATTAGCGAGCAGCAGTATGGTTTCATGCCAGGAAAGAGCACCACAGATGTGATGTTTGCTTTGAGAATTTTGATGGAGAAGTACGGAGAAGGCCAGAAGGAGTTACATTGTGTCTTTGTAGATTTAGAGAAAGCATATGACAGGGTGCCGAGAGAGGTGTGGTATTGTATGAGGAAGTCGGGAGTGGCAAAGAAGTATGTAGGAGTGGTGCAGGGTTTGTATGAGGGCAGTGTGACAGTGGTGAGGTGTGCGGGTAGGAATGACGGATGGGTTCAAGGTGGAGGTGGGATTACATCAAGGATTGGCTCTGAGCCCTTTCTTGTTTGCAATGGTGATGGACAGGTTGACGGATGAGATCAGGCAGGAGTCTCCATGGACGATGATGTTCGCAGATGACAGTGATCTGTAGTGAGAATAGGGAGCAGGTTGAGGAGAGCCTGGAGAGGTGGAGATATGCACTGGAGAGAAGAGGAATGAAAGTCAGTAGGAGCAAGACGGACTACCTATGTGCCAATGAGAGGGAGAACAGCGGAATGGTGAGGATGCAAGGAGTACAGGTGGCGAAGGTGGATGAGTTTAACAACAATAGAAAGAAAGAAAAAAAGCCACTTGATTTTGTCATTGTATTCTTACAGCGAATTGTATTGTATGAATTTGTTCTCTGCATTTAACCCATCCTATTGTATAGGAGCAGCGGGCGGCTGCAGTGCCGGCGGACCAACTCCAGTTCTTCTTTCCATTACCTTGCTCAGGGACACAGGCAGGAGTATAAACCCTAACATGCATGTCTTTTTGATGGCAAGGCCCTTCTTGCTGTGAGGCAACAGCACTAACCACTTGGCCACCGTGACGCCCACGCTTTTTTGCAGTTGCTGTGGTCATTTTGTGTGCCCCGTCACAAAAATCAAATGCCCGCCCTGTTGATTTGCTTTAGTGCCGGGTCTGCAGCGAAACACCGATTCAGCATTTCATCTAAATAATTTTCTTCTCTCTCTCTGATTCTCGCCGTTTCTGTAAGTGACAGGAGTTGGGAATGGTACCCATGCTTTTTTTGTGTAGTCTCTGCAAGGGTGGGGGGCGTTCTGCCATCTCATTCATCTAAAGTGATTTCCTGTGTCGACACACTCACCTGTCTCATCATGGCTGTAAAGGCTCGGAGTCTCAGCTTCATGGTCAGAATCTCGCCAGCTTTTCCGAAGCAGAAGCCCTAAGTCGAGAGTTCATATTGAGAATAAACTAGCAGATCTGTACTCTGTGTGTGCGTGTGTGTGTGTGTGTGTGTGTGTGTGTGTGGGCGTGCATGCATGTATCACTCATAAATGCTCTCAAAACGTCAAAGAACCCAAAGAGCACAAGCTCTCTCAAAATAAGAGCAATAAAAAATAAATGAAGGGCACACTAGACAGAGAGAGAGAGAGAGAGAATCATTATTATTATCATTTATAGCCCGTGAAGAGAAATTTGGCAGTAAAAAAGTACACTCTGGAAACTCTCAGCAGTCAGACGGATAACTGCCATAACAACAGGTTTTATGAGGGGCGCTTTCATGGGATGAGGGTGCATGTGTACATGTGCATACCTGCAGAAACATGGTGATGAAGGATATTCCTCCGATAGCGGCAAACATGAGGGAAAACAAATTGGATCTCTCCCGGACAATGTCCTGATCTTGTTCGGCGAACACCTGAGGATCATAACAAAAACGCATATCCAAAAACTACAGTAACTACAAGAACACACACATCCAAACTAACACATATATCCAAACTAGACAAAAAATCACTGTCCAAGGGAAGGAACCCCAGCCAGGATGACTGTCAGAACTGCCAGTCTGCATGGGCTAGCAGTTAGCTTAGCCTGCCCCGCTTCAGCATCCTGTCAGACTGCCCTCGGTGTTTCCTCTTCAGGCACAGCTCTGGGCAAGGGGCCGTGGTCCTTGGGCCCACCGAACGCAGCAGACCAGGCTCCCTCAGCTGATCCAACACCAGCTCTCCCAGCCAGACACCCTCGACACACCTCCCCATACACCACACGACGACACCAAAAACACCAGTTAACGCCAGCTGAGGCTGCCGCCAGACCGCCCTCGGTGTTATCGGAACTGCTGGTCTACATTGGCTAGCAGTTAGCTTAGCCTGCCCTGCTTCCGCGTCCTGTCAGACTGCCCTCGGTGTTACCTCCTTGGGCGCAACTCCAGGCAGGGCTGTGGTCTCTGGGCCCACAGGACGCTGCACACCAAGCTCTCCAAGCTGATCCAGCGCCAGCTCTCCCAGCCATCAAACGAAGACAAAACTTAGACGCAGGTATGAACAAAGACACTGCATGGACGGTACTGGGTGAGGCCACCGCAAACATGAATTCATGCCGCCATCTTCCTGCACATCTTCCCACATTTAGCTAAATGCTTGCAGGGTCATTGGTGGTCTGTGCAGCATGGCAGCTTCTAATTTAGTCTCATGTAAAGCGAATTTCCATACATATTTCTGGCAGTTTTAGCCTTTATTTGATAGTTAACACGTGGGGCAGGGGATGTATGTACTAGAACCCAGGATGCTGCATTTAAGTCTACAGGATGGTCACATTTGCAAAAATCTATGCAAAGATTTGTTTTGCTTTTGAGGTGACAGGATATACGTTGTGTAGTGGGTGGGGATGGAGTGCTATGATACTTGACTAAATGCTGGGACTCCATAGTTGTGCACAATTTCATCCGGATGACGCCACCTTAACCATTTCCAACCTCATTATTTTTAACCTTAACCTCCACTTGAGTCCTGTGCCTAATCTTATCCTTAACCCAAATCTCAACCTATCTTTAACCATTATCTTAATCTAATGTTAACTCCCAGGTGAAATGTCGTACAAATAGGGAGTCCCATTGAATGCTATTTAGCTAGCTAACTTGCTAGTTATTTATAACTTGCTTGCTAGAAAGCTGGAAGACAAAGTGAATAATATGAGAGCAGAAAATGGATTGTCATATGCTGGAGCTGCTCAGAGAATGGACAGAAGCAATGAGAGTGATGTGAGACAAGAAGCTGAGGAGGACAATTCAGTCCGGAAACATGCCGACTTTTGCTCTTGTAAGGATCAGATGAGGTTTTTGGCCTTTTTTGGCAAAGGTAATGAACTGTACTATTATGGTTTGGAGACAAAGCAAGAGAGGCAAGATTGAGATGTTTTGGACATGTGTGGAGGAGAGATGCTGGGTATATTGGGAGAAGGATGCTGAATATGGAGCTGCCAGGGAAGAGGAGAAGAGGAAGGCCAAAGAGGAGGTTTATGGATGTAGTGAGGGAGGACATGCAGGTGGCTGGTACGACAGAGGAAGATGCAGAGAACAGAAAGAAAGGTAAACAGATGATCCGCTGTGGCGCCCCCTAACGGGAGCAGCCAAAAGTAGTAGTAGTAGTAGTAGTAGTAGAAAGAAAATCTGAGAGAATTGACAGTAAATGGCAGTAATGCAACATTTTGGATTCCAACCGCCACTAAAAACCAATAATAATAATAAGACAAAATGGAGATCCAGCAACTCACCCTCCACAGCTTCACTGTGTTCTTTTGCGAGTGGCACAAAAGACTGCTTGAAATCCGATTTGGGGGGCCAGAGCATCAGGACTGAGATGCATCAAGTAGAAATCCGATTAGAATCACATTTCAGACCACCTCCAAATGTGGTTTAGATCTATCCATCCATCCATCCATCCATTATCCAAACCCTTTATCCTGCTGTCAGGGTCACGGGGATGCTGGAGCCTATCCCAGCAGTCATTGGGTGGCAGACGGGGAGACGCCCTGGACAGGCTGCCAGGCCAAAATCCCATTTCATGTGTTTTTTTGCTGTCTAGAATTTCTAAAATCAATCTGGATACCATCTGGATATGCCCAAAAGCGGATTTGAGCTGGCAGTCTGAACAAGGCCAAAAGATATTTCTATTGGCTCATGTTGCGAATTCACGGGTCAGAGCTCAACATGGTTGAGCCTTGTGTGAAGGTGAAGTACGATATTGCAACACAACCAGAAATGATGCAGTTTCTTCACCCTTTGCACTTTTTGAATGGAAGTGAATCATACACGAAGCAAAACTTCGCATACTTTTCTACTACTGTGACCAACCCGTAAGCCTCCTTGGTACATTTGAACCATAAAAAGAAACGCGCTTTTTGATTGATTGATTGATATCACAGTGGCGGTAACTTACAGAAGTGATCTTGGAGAAGATGATGGCGAAGGCAGGCTGCATCGCTCCGTTGACGGTGGCACAGATCACCCCCACCACGATGTAGGGCCACTCGGGGAGATTGAGACGCAGCACCTTGAAGAATGACACGGGAGGAACCTTCTCATCCTACAGACAGACAGAAAGAAACATGTAATTAGACTGAGAGAGCAAGACAGGAGAAGTGGGAGATAGACAGCGAGCAAACAAATGAGTGAGTCAGTCGGTCAGTGAGAGGACATTGCCTTTGGTGACATAGAAATTGCAACACTTCAGAGTATTTTTTTACTTTTTCCAACTTGTGCTTTTTTGGAAAGGGACACTGGAGAGTGCCACGAAATGGAGAAAAGAGAGAGAGAGAGAGAGAGAGAGAGAGAGAGAGAGAGAGAGAGGGGATGAGATGCAACACAAGTCCTAGGTTGGAGTCAAAACGATCCCAGACTATAAGGCACAACGACGGGAAGCCCCTCTTCAAGGTATTTTGGGGCTCAATCTGACCTAAAATGGTGGCCAAAAAAAAAACAAAAACCCCCACCCAACTCAAATTTCTATGTCTCACCTCCTCCGTCTTGTCCTTGTCACTTTCCTCCTTTCCTTTCTTGTCCTTCTCTCCCTCTGAGACAATGAAGGAGGAGCCGTTAGTGGATTTCCTTCTGTACAGAGAACATTCTGAGAAGGACATGATGGACGGGCTCTTCTCATCCACAGCCTGCTCACATGCCGCTGCATCATCCTCCTCCACGCTCTTGAAGGTCTGTTGACCAGGGAACACGCTGCAGGATGACCTTTGTGAAACCGCTACTACTGGTTTCTTCTTGAGTTAAAGTTGAGTAGACTATGTACATATGTACTGTGTGTGGTCGTGAGAATATCTGTGTGTGTGTTTATGTGTCTGTCTGTATGTCTTTGTATATGAATGTGTGTGTGAATGCGTGCCTGAGCATGCATGGACTTGCAAAATTTGTGTGTGCGTGTGCATTTGTTTATGGATGTGTTTGGACATGTACGGTTTTACCTGCATGGTGACAAGCGTGTGGTAGACTCCCTGTTTCTCCATTAGTTTGTCATGGGTGCCCTGCTCAACAATCACTCCGTTCTGGAAACTGGCGATCACATCAGCGTTTCTGATAGTGGAAAGACGGTGGGCCACCACTATGGTAGTACGACCCTTCCTGACCTGGGTAGAAACGGACATGTTTGACATATTTTTGGGAATTGGTAAATTCTTCTCTGCATTTAACCCATCCTAGCTATGTAGCTAGGAGCCAGTGTTGTAGTACTCAAGTCCGACTCGAGTCCTGATTTTCAGGACTCGTGACTTGACTTGGACTTGAGCACTGATGACCGACTCCAGTTCGTCTTGCCATGCCTCGTTCAGGGGCACAGACAGGAGTACTAACCCTAACATGCATGTCTTTTTGATGGTGGGGGAAACCGGAGCACCTGGAGAAAACCCACCGCAGACACAGGGAGAACATGCAAACTCCACACAGAAGACGACCTGGGATGACCCCCAAGGTTGGACAACCCCGGGGTTTGAAACCAGGACCTTCTTGCTGTGAGGCAACCGCACTAACCACTGTGCCACCGCGCCGCCCAAAGTTGATATGATGATGATGATGAAATAATAATGATGATATAATCATCATTTTTTTTCTGTGGAGTTTTTCTTAATCCGCATTGAGGGTCTAAGGACAGGGGGTGTTGTACAGAATATAATATGACTCTAAAATCCTCTGCAAATAAATTGATTTAGGGCTACACTTTACTTGATTATGTACTGAGGGGTTTGTCTGCAGTTCTGCGGGGGTGTTTAAAGCACTCTTCGCTTGAGATTTTGCACACATTTACCTCTCACGCCATATGACTGGTGCAGAACTAACTGCCACATCAGCCTTACTGACTGCATGACTGTGGTTCTCAGCTGGTCTGTAAGCATCCATACACTCTATATACATTCTGCATATATAGTTCTGAGGCGACAATACTCTTGATGATAAAAACATTCAACTTTGTGTGCAAAGGTGTTATGTGAGATACAGATATTAATAAATAGACTATCAAAGTGTGTGTTCGTTAGCGTGTGTGTGTATTTGCCTTGTCCAGGGCTGCTTGCACGATGGTCTCACTCTCAGCATCGAGGGCTGAGGTGGCTTCATCGAGCAGGAGGATCTTGGGATTGCGGACCAGAGCCCGGGCGATGGCGATCCTCTGCTTCTGCCCTCCGCTCATCTGAGTGCCTCTGTCGCCTACCAGGGTGTCAAACTTCTGCTCCAACACAAGTCTCGGAATCAGTCGATGGTGAACAGAATAAATACCAATCAAAACTTAATTCGTAAAGCAAAAGAGGTCACAGAACTCGCTAGCCTTAGCTATCAGTGTATCTTTGTTCTCACACACGTGTACACACCCACACAAACAAGCACAGTAAATAAAGCGTGACATACATCGGGTAAGGTCATGATGAAGTCGTACGCGTTGGCTTCCTTGGCGGCCCGGTTGATCTCTTGCTCCGTCACATCAGGTCGGCCATATCTGATGTTCTCCGTGATGGTGGTGGCAAAGAGGATGGGCTCCTGGCTCACCACCCCAATCATCTCCCTCAGGTAGCGCACATTGAGTGAACGGATGTCGTGGCCATCGACGCACACCTACACAACACAGTTAGCCAAACAAGTGAATGGACCAGGTGCATGCAGTGGGCATGACCAAAAGTGAACAGATAGGAGACATAAAAAGGAATCGGGAACACTTATTTGTCATTTCCCCCAACCCACAGCAGTGCAACACAAAGACAAAAACTACAATAACTACAAGAACACACATCCAAACTAACACATACATCCAAACTAAACAAATAAAAATCACTGTCCAAGAGAACCAGCCACGACGACCGTCGGGACTGCTGGTCTGCATGGGCTAGCAGTTAGCTTAGCCTGCCCTGCTTCCGCGTCCTGCCAGACCGCCCTCGGTGTTTCCTCTTCGGGCGCAGCTCCGGTCAGGGCCGTGGTCCTTGGGCCCACCAGACGCAGCAGACCAAGCTCCCTCAGCCAATCCAACGCCAGCTCTCCCAGCCAGACACCTTCGACACACCTCCCCGCACTCCAAACGACGACACTAAAAAACACAATCAACGCTAGGCGAGGCCACTGTCAGACCACCCTCAGTGTTATCGGAACTGCCGGTCTACATGGGCTAGCAGTTAGCTTAGCCTGCCCTGCTTCCGCGTCCTGTCAGACCGCCCTCGGTGTTACCTTCTTGGGCACAACTCCAGGCAGGGCTGTGGTCCCTGGGCCCACAGGATGCAGCAGACCAAGCTCTCTGAGCAGATCCAGCACCAGCTCTCCCAGCCATCAAACGAAGACAAAACTTAGATGCAGGTATGAACAAAGACACTGCATGGACGGTACTGGGTGAGGCCACCGGTGCCCTTGGTGTTTCCTCTTCAGGCACAGCTCGAGGCAGGGCCATGGTCCCTGGGCCCACAGGACGCAGCAGACCAAGCTCTGCCAGCCATCAAACGAAGACACAAACTTGAGATGCAGTAGTGGACAAAGACACTGCATGGGTGAGGTCGCTGCAAATGTGAATTCGTGCCGCCATCTTCCCACACTCCATCTTCTCCTCCACTGTTTTCTGTCGAACCTCTAAGGTTGTTACAGCGCAAATCACCCTTCCACAATGACAAAGCCCATGGAGGCATACTATGAGGGTATGTTAGCTTAAAAAGTGCAGGAAATTTAAGATTTTTTAAAATATGATACCTGCTGTGACAAAATGATAGCCTCATGACCCAAATCAATCCTTGAATATGATCTAGCTTGTGAGACAGAGGAAAAAAAGCTGGCCAAACAAATTTAACACAAACAATGCTATGGGGGGGGGGGTGTCTGGGCTCAGCCTTAGAGATAGGGTGAGGAGCTCGGTCATCCGGAGGGAGCTTGGAGTAGAGCCACTGCTCCTTCACATCGAAGGGAGCCAGTTGAGATGGTTCGGGCATCTGATTAGGATGCCTCCTGGGCGCCTTCCTTTGGAGGTTTACCGGGCATGGCCAACTGGGAGGAGACCCCGGGGTAGACCCAGAACTCGCTGGAGGGACTACATGTCCAATCTGGCCTGGGAACGCCTTGGGATCCCCTAGGAGGAGCTGGAGGGAGCTGGGGAGAGGGACGTCTGGAGTGCCCTACTTAGCTTGCTGCCACCGCGACCCGACCCCGGAAAAGCGGCAGAAGATGAGATGAGATGAGATGAGATGAGATGAGATGAGACAATGCTATTGAACAGTAGCTAATCTAATTTTCTGACACTGTGACATTTTTACAGATCCGTATCTGACGCTAGATAGTGAATGGCAAACTTGACAGACTGCCAGACGAGACAAAAGGTGAATAATGCAAGGTAAAGGCTTTTGGTCCACATCGTGAATGTTGTGTCTTAGAAACAAACTACTTACACTTCCTTCCTGAGGATCATAAAACCTCTGAAGAAGCTGAACAGTGGTGCTTTTTCCGCAGCCGCTGCTGCCAACCAGGGCCATGGTCTGACCATTATGCACAGTCAGAGACATGTTATTCAACACCTACACAGGAACGTAGTTAGAAGATAAGATGTTAGTGTCATGAGCTCAAATCCAGCCATACATTCTTTGATGCTAAATAGCTTTGTGAAAATGGTCTACGTAACTTCCTGGATATGTAAAACTTCATAAAATGTCCCTTTTGGTAGGAAAATATGCTGTACATAATATGAGAAGACTGAAATCGTGCATGCAGGATCTACTACTACTTTCGGCTGCTCCCGTTAGGGGTCGCCACAGCGGATCATCTGTTTCCATCTCTTCCTGTCCTCTGCATCTTCCTCTGTCACACCAGCCACCTGCATGTCCTCTCTCACCACATCCATAAACCTCCTCTTTGGCCTTCCTCTTTTCCTCTTCCCTGGCAGCTCCATATTCAGCATCCTTCTCCCAATATACCCAGCATCTCTCCTCCACACATGTCCAAGCCATCTCAATCTTGACTCTCTTGCTTTGTCTCCAAACCATCCAACCTGAGCGGCCCCTCTAATATAATTGTAATAGTAGTAGTAGTTGTTTTTTCTTTTTGGATCCCCCCCCCCTCTTTTTCTCGCCAATTGTGTCCGGCCAGTTAGACCCCCCCCCCCCCGGATTTGGACACAGTTGCATTGGTTCAAAATATCTGTGAGGTGTGATGTGTGATGTGTGCATCTTTTACGTGACTGTCAGTGAAACTACAGGAAGGTGTGGTGGGTAGGAAGTTAAATGCCCAAAGAGCAGCAAAAGCTGCCTTAGTGGGGGACCTACTTTGACGTCAGGCCTTGAGGGGTAGGAGAAATGGATGTTCTTGAACTCTACGTTTCCTTTGATGTGGTCGGGCCTGTGGCCAGATTCTGAAAAGCTGTTGATGTTCGGTTTCTGCAGGGGTAAACACAGTAAACATTATTCATTCATTTACCTCAACTCCGTTCAACTGGGTTTATCAGACATATGCTAGGTTGCTGTATGGCCCTATTGATGGACACGCTGTAATAATGGTGGTGTCCATATTCACCTGATTATATCACTCTCTCTCTCTCTGTCAACCCCCCTCCTTTATCCTTCAGTCTGTTTCTCACCATGACCCAAAGCCCCTCCTCTTCAAACAGACAATGGGAGGAAGAGCCCTGGCCGCCCAGGTTTAGGTTAACACATTTAGCAGGGCTTATGTTTATTTACACCGCCCTTTGTGTTTCACTGTGGCTCTGTGTTATACACGCACGTGCGCGCGCGCACACATACACACACACACACACACACACACACACACACACACACACACACACACACACACACACACACACACACACTGCCTGCTCCGGTTGTTCTATCCCTGGCTTTGTTAGAGAGGAAGGTTGAGGGTCTGCTGCCTGTGATCTTGTAAAACTAATTTAAGGTTCTCTCTCCATCTATCTCTCTCTCTCTCTCTATCCTTCTCTGTCTCTATCACTCTCACTATCTCTCTCTCTGTCTATCTCATCTCTCTCTGTCTATCTCTCTCCATCTCTCTCTCTGTCTCTATATATACATATACATACATACACACACACACAAACACACACATATATGTATGTATATATATATATATATGTATGTATACATATATATGTATGTAGGTATAAACCTGGCTTCTACCTCAGTCTAACGTCTGAAGGATTTTGATCTAATCCCACTAATGGTATTCGTGAGGCATCACCCTTGGAAGGCAAGTTAAACTCAACCGGCAGCAGTTGGGTGTGCAACCACTTCATCAGAGGTCTCGCAGCCGTGCAAAGTCGGCCCAATGACCTGCAAGTCCCTCATTCACACTGCAGGCGCTCCAATTAGAGCCAAATCCCCATTACCGACTCCGAATCTGTCGGTCACATCAAAGCGAGTCCCCGGAGCGCCCGGGTGGAGCGGCGCACCTTTCGGTAATGTAAACTGACAACCGCGCAGCAGCATAGGGGATGTAAATGCTGCGATTCGGTTGCGTTTTCCTTTATTGTGTGTGTGTGTGTGTGTGTGTGTGTGTACGTTTTGGGAGGTTTGCCCGTTCCTTACTTACGTTGTCGATGATGCTGTACACCTTGTGTGCAGCTCCCCGGGCGCTGGCAAAGGACTGGATGTTAGGAGAAGTCTGTCCCAAGGTAAACGCTCCAATTATCACACTGAAGATTACCTTGAGGACACACACACACACACACACACACACACACACACACGTAGTAGCTGTTACCAAACTCCTTATGTTTGAAGCAGACATTAAGATTTTAAAAGTCAGCATGTGATGGATATTTTTTTTGTGATGGGTGGGATGTTTACAACGCCTTTATAGTGGTTACACTTATAATTCCCAATTTGGGACGACAGTGAATTGAATTTGCACATTACTCACTGTGAGCACAGTTCCAATGGTGTACTCGCCACTTAAGATGAGTGTGCTGCCATACCAAAAGGCCAGCGCATAGGACATGTAGATTATCAGGAAGGTGAAGCCCATGGCGATGTTTGCAGAGAGGGCCTTCTTTATGCCCACGTTCTTAGCATCTTCCAAGTTCTTATGATACCTTTAATATGAGCCACACAGACACAAGTGGGAAAACCAGTGAAACAGTGAGTGGAAAAAGAGTGAATCTTGGGATGTCCGGGTGGCGTGGTGGTGTATTCCCTTGCCTACCAACATGGGGGGATCGCCAGTTCGAATCCCCGTGTTACCTCCGGCTTGGTTGGGCGTCCTTACAGGCACAGTTAGCCGTGTCGGCGGGTGGGAAGCCGGATGTGGGTATGTGTACTGGTCGCCACACTAGCGCCTCCTCTGGTTGGTCGGGGCGCCTGTTCGTGGGGGGGGGCTGGGGGGGAATAGCGTGATCCTCCCATGTGCTATGTCCCCCTGGTGAAACTTTCACTGTCAGGTGAAAAGAAGCGGCTGGCGACTTCACATGTTTCGGAGGAGGCATGTGGTAGTCTGCAGCCCTCCCCAGATCGGCAGAGGGGGTGGAGCAGCGACCGGGACGGCTCAGAAGAGTGGGGTAATTGGACAGGTACAATTGGGAGAAAAAGGGAGAAAATCAAAAAAAAAATAACACAGTGTAAATCTTGTGAAAAGGAAGCCAGATGGCAGGAATGTTGGGGCCCAAAGGCAGAGAAATATGTACCATTACCGTGTGCGGAGAGCAAACACTGATCAGATCGTTCTACTGGCCAGTGTTGTTATTGAGTTATTTTGATGGCTGGATCACTTTCTGGTGCAGCCTTTATGAGACCATTAGCTCAGACGTCAAAGCAGATTCAATTACTTTCATGGCTCAAGACTTTCAGTCTCACAAACTCTCAGTTGTTACAATGACGGGTACAATTACATAATTGTAACCCAGAATTGTTCAAGTTAGCACATCGTACATGATCAAAGAAGGTTGAATCAGTTCATCTGGCTACAACGTTTACTGACAGATATGTTTCATCACTCAGCTAAGTGACTTGAGGTCACTTGTACCTCTTTTCCACTACATGGTACCAGCTCGACTCGACTTGACTCGACTCCACTCGCTTCTGTGTCGTTTATCCATTACCGTAACAGTGCCCCCTGGATTTTCAGCTCTCTGTTTCTTTCAATTTCTTTTTTTAAATGTTTTACTTATTTCTAGTTTTTCCTCTTATCCCACCAAATTAACCCAATGGCATATGGCCGGAACTCTTGTAGAGTAACTCCCCCGGCTCACGTTTCCACAGGAAGGAGATAGTCGTTACAACAGCTTCCTTCAAACTCGTGTCGGCTGCTCTTGCTATTTTACACGCTGAAGCCTCGCATGGATTGCATTTCCTTCAAGCTGCAAAGGAGGCGTAGGGAGAATGCTTTCGGTTGCTTGGCTGCAGGCGCCCGGACGGGGCAGAGGGGTCGCTGGAGAACGACGAGTCCCAGAACACTACACCGATCTACACCCACTATCCCTCGGGTGAGGGTGGCCTAACGAATGCCTTACCTCGTGGACGCTCTGTCTGTCACCGGTTATGGCGAGTCTGGGATACAAACCTCCCAGCCACATGACGAATGGCTTGCAAGAACGGCGGTTTATGCCGCTTGGCCATCAGAACGGCTTCTTTCAATTTCTGTGATGGACTGGCGGTCTGTCCAGGGTGTCTCCCCGCCTGCCGCCCAATGACTGCTGGGATAGGCTCCAGCATCTGGCTTGGATAATGGATGGATGGAAGATAACTCTGTTTCGACCGCTTCGGTATTTAAAAATGCCGGGTGATATCCCATGCGTGCATTGATGACGCAGTGACGCGTTTCTCTGACCAATCAGAGGTTGGCATTGATTTTGGTACCAGCTACCCGCTCCAGTTTTTTTGGAACCTCGACAACGGTGGTACCAGAAAAGTGGTAACAGCTACCAAAATGCCGGTACTTTCCAGTAATGGAAAACGAAAAAAGGGCGAGTCGAGTCAAGCCGGTACCATGTAGTGGAAAAGGGACATTAGTTCTTCTTCTTTGATTTTCTTACTTGGATTACTGAGCATGTATCAAGACATATAATTCATAATTTAGCAATAGCACAGCGATTGCATGCATGCAAACCTAAACACGCAACAAGCCCACCTCTTGATCTCCATTGTCTGACCACTGAACGCAAAGACGGTCCTGATGGCGGACAGGACCTCTTCAGCAACAGCTCCGGCCTTGGCATATGCAGTCTGCTCTTTAGATGTGAAAGACGTCAACACCTACACAGAGGGGGGTGGGCAGATGGGGCGCAATGTGATGACAAATGCGCAAATAGAAGGCGTGTTAGAGAAATGGCACGAACAGAAAGTAAACAAGCGTGAGTGAACCTACCATGCTGAAGAGACTGGCTGATATACCCAGCACAGGGCTGACAGCCAGGATGACAAGAGTGAGCTTCCAGCCTCGGATGAAACCGATGATGAAGGACGTGAAGAAGGTAGTGAATGACTGGATTAGCATCCCCATTTTATCCCCTATGCCTTCTTGGATTTTGTAGATATCGCTGTTTAGAGGTTACATAAAAACAAAAGATGGCAGCCAATGACCTCCGGCAGTGCAACAACATTTGTGCGTCTGAAATGTAACTTACAAATGATCTCAATTTAGTTAACGCTCATTTTCAAAATGCTTCATAGTACCATAAGTCGATGTATTCTATTTTTTTGGGGGGGGGATTTTCCGCCCTTTTTTCTCCCCAATTGTACTTGGCCAATTACTCCACTCTTCCGAGCCATCCTGGTCACTACTCCACCCCCTCTGCCGACCCGGGGAGGGCTGCTGACTACCACATGCCTCCTCCGATACATGTGGAGTCACCAGCCGGTTCTTTACACCTGACAGTGAGGAGTTTCGCCAGGGGGACGTAGCACGTGGGAGGATCACGCTATTCCCCCCAGTTCCCCCTCCCCCCTGAACAGGCAACCCGACCAACCAGAGGAGGCGCTAGTGCAGCGACCAGGACACATACCCACATCCGGCTTCCCACTCGCGGACACGGCCAATTGTGTCTGTAGGGACGCCCGACCAAGCCGGAGGTAACACGGGGATTCGAACCGCCGATCCCCATGTTGGTAGGGAACCGAACAGACCGCCACGCAACCCGGACGGCCCCAAGTTGACGTATTCTAACCGTGAGTGGTCCTTGCAGGAATCAATCATCTAACCCAGGCTCCACCCACCAAGGTAGCCAGGAACAACTTACAGGTCCAACAATACACGAGGATTTCCCAGTATTCTATGTGTACTGCCTGCACGACTTCGTACGGTTTGTCACGACTTCGTACAGTTTGTCTCCACTGCATTCTGCCACTCACTCCGTCAGCCGTGTGTTGAGCTCTCCGGTCTCGTTGACATCGAACCAGCCAATGTCCTGTTGCATGATGCAGTGGAAGAAGAGTTTCCTGAGGCGTTTCACCTGCCGCCCTGCTGCAAGGGTCCAGAAGGCCACCTGAATGTAGGCTGCCAACAGCACCACCGCCCCCATGATGGAATAGTAGATGGCATAGCTGGGTGAGAGAAGCACAGGGTAAGGCACCTCTGAATCTCCAGACTATCGTTATCGAAGCACACATAAGAGATATATGGCAACAGTAATTATAAGATACATAAGATTATAAGACTACTGTATTGTTATTATAAGATGAATAATATTAAGACTATTGTTTTTAGAAGATACATAATTTACTCTCATGTCCAGCAGAGGTTGAATGGGGTGACATTTCTTATAATTAGAAAAAAAAACCAATTTATGACTTAATCTGATGTAGGTTTATGTCCTCATGAGATTATCCTCTCAGTAGAAGTCTTACCTGTTCATATCGTCTCCCAGGGTGGTGTTAGTGGCCATGAGGGTTACATCTGAGGAAGATAATGTTCAACGGCACATGAACAATTGTTTTAGAATAAAACCATCTTATCGATGGGCGTAGTAATATGCATGTGTGTGTGCAGTGCTGTGAATCTGTGCCCGTGTGTGTGTGTGTGGATGTGAAAACTCACCAGGATGGCTGATATTCTTGGACAGTTTGGAGTCATCCACAAAGCTGTCTGTCATGTCGCCGAACACAATACACATGAGAGGAAGCACGACCCCATTGGCCACGGCCATCACCGTTCCCAGAAGGATCAGTCCGATGTCGTAGCCATCCGCGAACCTGAACTACACCGAGACAGGTCGATAAGTAGGGAGGAGAGTCAAGAAGCAAGGAGGGCCAGTATTCAAAATGTTGGTACAGGAAAGAGTGGTGTACGAATGCAGACATCAGTATCTGTAATAATAATCATCATCATCCTCGTAATTACCATCATAAGCTCTATTCTCAAGTGCTTTTTTGTACTTTTACAAAGTTGTTCACAAGGAGTAACAAATGAGGGGCGTCCGGGTAGCGTAGCAGTCTATTCCGTTGCCTACCAACACAGGGATCCCCAGTTCGAATCCCCGTGTTACCCCAAGCTTGGTCAGGCGTCCCTACAGACACAATTGGCCGTGTCTGCGGGTGGGAAGCCGGATGTGGGTATGTGTCCTGGTCGCTGCACTAGCGCCTCCTCTGGTCGGTCGGGACGCCTGTTCAGGGTGCAGTGGGAACTGGGGGGGGGATAGCGTGATCCTCCCATGCGCTACGTCCCCCTGGTGAAACTCCTCACCCTCAGGTGAAAAGAAGTGGCTGGCGACTCCACATGCATCGGAGGAGGCATGTGGTAGTCTGCAGCCCTCCCCGGGTCAGCAGAGGGGGTGGAGCAGCGACCGGGACGGCTCGGAAGACTGGGGTAATTGGCCAAGTACAACTCGGGAGAAAAAGGGGGAAAAATCCAAAAGAAAAAAGACAAGAAGTAACAAATAAAACACACCAATAAAACAACAAATGCGATGACAAGATGAGGATGAAAATAAGGAAATGTATAAAATATATAAACTTAAAACATAACCATTAGCTTAAAAAAATGGCCAGTCTTGGAAAATTTACTTTAAGAATGTTTTAAAAAATGACTCAGAATTTGCAAAAAAAAATAAAAAATTCAAAGTCCACATCAAAGGCCCGATCTCTTTAAGTCGTGAGTCTGAGAGCAATGAATGCTGCCATGAATCCACTGTTCACAAGCAAAACAACAGTGAATGCGTTGCCCGGTTGCATTTCTCTGGAAGGGAAGAAACTTCAAACTCGGGGCAGTTGTTATGCCGTCACAGTGGGGGGCTGCCGGAGCCCACCCAAACATCAGGAGGATGCAGGCCCAGCCTCTCTCTCTCATCATTTCCCCTCCAACTTCGGATCTGAGTTCAGGTTTGCCAACAAACACGCACGCTGGCATCCCCGCTGTGCTCGGCCCTCGGTTAGCCCGGCTCTGATCCAACCTGACCAACCCCGGCCAAGTCGCTCCTTACTCTCTATTCTTTTCAGGACATCTTGGCCCCCAACAAAAATGTAAATATAGATCAAACAAGCAAACACACAGACAAAACACACACACGGTGACACAGACAGACACACTATTATGGCCGCTAGTCTGACTGTCACTAGTCACCATTGTAAAGTCACTCGTTACTAAAAATTAGATACTAGTTCTATTAGAATAAGCACTAGGTACTAATTTGATTATAGCTAGTCACTTTTCTCTTTTATACAAAAAAAAATTGACTTACAAGTAACAATTCAATAAACAAAAGTTACTTTATTTTAGTTACTGTTACTTAATTTGAAGGCACTGGGCACCAGTGGTGGTTGGTGCGAAAAAAAATTTTTTGGGGAGGGGGGGTGCAATTTACCTTGGCGCAGCACACCTGACGGTTGCTTAAATGTCCACACAGTCACAGTTATTAAGAAGGACAAAGTAGCCTGTAGATTTTATCAGGGTTCGCAGACGGTATATGATTGACAGTTGAGACGAGGCGTCGTGGTGGGTGTGAACATGATTGACAGCCACGAGAATTGTCCAATCACATTAGATCAAAAAACATTAAAACAATACCAATTCGCTGCCAATAAAAGTGGGAGTGTCCGGGGCGCACAGAACTGCGCCCCCTGGAAAATCTGAAGAAACAAATCAGACAGCGGCCTCAGGTCACCTGCTCGCCACAAGTTTGAGGGCTTACATAAGGTATGGTTTGGCTGGTGCCCCTCACCCAGGAAGTATATGTACTCAGACAGAAATCAACCAGATACTATTTGAACCAATGTTTAATGGCTGCTGACAGGCGCTCACAGACTGAAAAACACTTTTATTTCATCATTATCTGCATTATACAACTAAATTATATTTAACACGTTTAAGTAGATTTTCATCTCTTGATATTTGAAGGGGGCGGCGCCCCAGCGCCCTCTACTGGCCCGCCGCCACTGCTGGGCACTCGTGTATTCTTACTTGGAAAATACCAAGCTGCTTATCAATTGAACCTTATGGGCTGCCACATATTTTAGATATCAACTTTTCATTAACTGCTAGCCACTATTTAGTTAGGACTAGCTATTAATCCAATTCTACTAGTCATTATATATTAATTACTAGTAACTAGTCATCAATGACTAGTTGATTTCACTTGTCACGATTACATTGTTACTAGCCGCTACAGTTTTGACACGTAGAATTTTTTAAATGAGATCTGGTTTCTATTCCAAATAAAGATAAACATATATGTTTTTACTTGATGTATATTTTTGAACACTAGTGAATTAATACGACTAGTCACAACCAGATGTTGTGATTTGACTCGTCAAATTGAAAAAGCTGATTTGAAGTTCAGTGTGAAATTGAATAGCTACTAGTCACTTCTGAAAAACGACAAGGCTTTATTCAAAAGCAACTAGTAACAGTAGTAATAGTAACTAGTAACAGTAGTAATAGTAACTAGTAACAGTAGTAATAGTAACAGGACATTCACTAGTAATCACGGAATTAGCAACTATATACTAGTGACTAATTTATAATTACTAATGGAGTTGTCTTTGAGATGAGTAAAAATGTACTTTTATACCTTGTATGTTTTTTTTTATCAACTAGTAACTCCAAAATAGTGACAAGTGACAGAACAGTGACTAGTATTCAAAAAATAAATAAATACTAGTGTTTGGTGGCTAATGCTGAATCACCTCGGACATGTCCCCCCCCCCCTTTTTCTCCCAATTGTATCCAGTCAATTACCCCACTCTTCCGAGCCGTCCCGGTCGCTGCTCCACCCCCTCTGCTGATCCGGGGAGGGCTGCAGACTACATGTCCCCTCCGATACATGTGGAGTCGCCTGCCGCTTCTTTTCACCTGACAGTGAGGAGTTTCACCGGGGGGGGGGCGGCGTAGCGCATGGGAGGATCACGCTATTCCCCCCAGTTCCCCCTGCCCCCCGAGCAGGCGCCTCGACCAACCAGAGGAGGCATTAGTGCGGGTCCAGGACACATACCCACATCCGGCTTCCCACCCGCAGACACGGCCAATTGTGTCTGTAGGGACGCCTGACCAAGCCGGAGGTAACACGGGGATTCAAACCAGCGACCCCAGTGTTGGTAGGCAACAGAATAGACCGCTACGCTACCCGGACACCTCCTCAGGCATGTTTTTAATGGTGGGTTGCATTTAGCTGGCGGACTACAGGCCATTTAGTCACTAGCTGCTAACGATTAAACACTAGTCGCTATTGTGACCTTACTAGTTGCTAAAAAAGAAGAGTGAGCAGTGCTTTTTAAGTTAGCTACTAGCAAATAAAATAAAATAACTAGTGCTTATTGAATTGTTAGTAGTAAAACTGAAAAGTGACTAGTCGTGATGAAACTGGCAATTCATGCTTATTCTACTACCACTAGTAACTAAATTTTAGCAACTAGCAACTTTACAGCAGTGACTAGTGGCAGTCAGAATAGCAACTAGTGTTTCCAAAACAAGTAGTAGTGTTTAAATTTCAGTGACTACAGCCTTAAAATGAAGAAGTGATAAAACGGCCTTCCATAAACTATAGTGTTTGGGAAAAAAATTATATAACATCGTCCGACTCAAGGACTTGTGAAGGAAATGTACATACCCCAAGGGTCAATTACCCAAATGAATGTAATGACTTGGTAGAAACCATCCAAAACAAAAAGACTGAATCCAACCTGAGTCACGGTGTTCAGCAGAATGACAGCAGAGTGTTGGATGTGCTTACCAGGGCAATGGGGCCGACCATTGCTTGCTTTGGCTCCTTCTCTTTCTTCTTCTTCCCCTTCTTTTTGTCCTGGTCCTCGCTTTCACTAGAGGTAGGAAATCAACAACATGTTTCTCATTTGCATTTCACCGAAATCAATCAACGAAATAACGGAAATTCCTTTTAAGCTGAATATAAACATCTACTTTCTGTGCATTTTAAATGGATGGATGAACTGGAAAAAAGTAGGAAAAAGAGAGGGAGAGAAACTGAAATATCTTTACCTTATTTCCCCATTTTGTTCACTTTTGGCCTTGGTCATGACCACCTCCTCTGTCTTGTCCATATCAGGTGTCTCTCACAGTGAAGATACAGAAGAATATTGCCCCTGTAACGCAGGGGCCACACAGGACGTCAGTGATAAACAGTGGCAGAGACGTGTGGAAAACTCCCCCCTTGGGAGAGATCTTCTCTGAGAGGAGACTGAGGACGTTCACGTGAAATCAGACGGCGCTTTTGTCGTTGGCATAACCTTCCGCCGTTCTCCCGTTGTCAAGCTCCCCACACCCCTCGCTCCCCAGGCTGCTGTGTGCTGAGCCAAAGACTGCCCTCTTACTCTTTTGCTCTCTCGCTCTCCACTTCCCCCCTCTCTCTCTCTCTCTCTCTCTCGCTCTCTCTCTCTCTCTCTCTCTCTCGCTCTCAACTTCCCCTCTCTCTCTCTCTCGCTCTCCACTCCCCCCCCCCTCTCTCTCTATCTCTAAGTGCCTCACGTGGTGTTGCGCCTCTTATTACACCAGTTGACATCATTTACAGCCCTGAGTCTACGCCTCATTTAGTCTATTACTGAAGTTAAAACCCGAATATTGCTGATGGGATGTACAGGACTTTTTTTTTTCCAAGGACACTTAGTGTCATAAATGTGGGGGACAACACAACTGTAATGTGACCCTTTTGAACAAAACAATACAGGATCCTTGCCTTACGTTTGTAACTGGGAGTAGGCCTGGTGCTGGCTTTACATTTTCAATTGAGTAGCTAAGGTTGCGTAGCATTTACATCATATCCTAACTGGGTGCTTTTAGCTTAGCCATAGCCCATAAAAATCGAGCTGATACGTCGGAAAGACTTTTATCAAAAGTGTGTCAAAGGTGACAAGAGCACACTTGGATCTCTATCGATAGTGTTCAAATACAGGTGAGAGGCTACGGTATGGGGTGCAAGAAAAAAATATTTAAGAAATATGCCCAATTTTCTTACCCGTTAGGATTATGATAATAGCGTGATCCTCCCACGTGCTATGTTCCCCCGGTGAAACTCCTCACTGTCAGGTGAAAAGAAGCGGATGGTGACGCCACGTGTATCGGAGGAGGCATGCGGTAGTCTGCAGCCCTCCCCGGATAGGCGGAGGGGGTGGAGCAGCGACCGAGACGGCTCGGAAGAGCGGGGTAATTGGCCAAGTAAAAATTGTGGAGGGGGAAAAAAAAGGTGGGGAGGGGGTGGACGGTTGGGTAGTGATAGGGCTGGGTGATATGGAAAATATCATTATCGCAATAATCAAAGGGAATTTTACACGATATCCAGACGGGAAACAGGCGACGTATAAACCGGAAGAAGAAGAAGATCCATCTATATCATGCTATGCGCTTACATACGGAAAAATACCACGTTCAAAATACTGTGATAACCTGCCGAAATTGCATGACCCTGGTCAGAATTTGCACCTGCAGCCTTTATAATGCAGTCCGACAAACAAGCGTACACAGTGGATCAACACACTACACGCTTTTACGGACTACGTTAAAAAAAGACGACATTTTGAATTACAAGGCGAATTAGCGTTGGCGTCCACCGGGCCTCTAGCGGCAACTAACAGTAACAGGATGTGACGTAAAACGCATCACTTCCCATGCGACACTAACTGTTCCAGCCAGCGCTGGCGATCGGAGTAGGCCACAGTGACGGGGTCTCACGTTAAGACGAATGTGTCGTTGCAGCCTGTTTACAATAATAACAGCAATTTGAAGTTAATATTTTATCATAAAAATGCTTTAAGGATCCAATTGCGGCTCATCACATTTAACCTTTTGCGACGTAAAGTACAATATCAATCCAAAACTAGTTTTCATAATACTCCCTCAGACATTTCAGACCTCAATATACAATCACTGTAGGCGATAGCTGGTCGTTATTCGTTCAGTAAACAACGGCGTGTCGTGAGTATCCGAATTTCATACAGATACAGTATCACTGAAATACAGTGAATGACCCTTTTCAAATAACTGCCCAGCCTTAGATAGCATTAGACAGCACCCTCCCCAAGCTTTACCTCAGAGCGGCACCGTCCCATTCAGCAAACCGCAGGAAAAAAGCAAAACAGTCTCACAGACACACACAGCAGGTAAACCCAAGAACAGCGGTCACATAGAGGAGTGTACACGTGAAGCCTCAGTTCATGAAATTATTCACAGCGTTATGTAACTGGTAATGTCGTCTAAGGTTGCGGGTCAAAGGTCGTGCAAAGTCAGGTGAATTATTGTCAACTATCACCACTGTAAAGCTCTAAACACACGGAAATCATCGGTCTTGATGGCGGTGAAATGTGTCAGATGTGTCTCCTGTCAGTGTTTGAAAAGAAATCCTAGTTTTTCCCCCCCCCCCCATTCCCAAACTGGGCCTAGGTTTTCCTGAGTGCACCCTTGAAACACTCCCTTGATGCCTCCTGCAGCCCAGAGGCTGTGCTGCGTCACAGGAATTCATACAGTCGTCTTTATGAGTTTTGGTACAGTTTGCAACAGAACTTCTGTGCTGTCAACTCACCTTTTGTGCCCCCCCCCCAACCAAATCCCCCCCCTTTTTTTTCTCTCCAATGGAATTTTGGCCAATTCCCCCGCTCTTCCGAGACGTCCCGGTCGCTGCTCCACCCCCTCTGCTGATCCGGGGAGGGTTGCAGACTACCACATGCCTCGTCCAATGCATGTGGAGTCGCCAGCCACTTCTTTTCACCTGACAGTAAGGAGTTTCACCAGGGGGACGTACGCGTGGGAGGATCACGCTATTCCTCCTCCTCCCTGAACCAGCAACCGAGCAGAGGAGGCACTAGTGCAGCGATCAGGACACATACCCACATCCAGCTTCCCACCTGCAGACACGGCCAATTGTGTCCATACGGCCGCCCGATCAAGCTGGAGGTAACATGGGGATTAGAACCGGCGATCCCCGTGTTGGTAGGCAACGAAATAGACTGCCACGCCACCCGGACGCCCCACCTTTAGTGTTTTTAAACTTTTCTTTAAACAACAGAAAAAAAGAGATGGTATTTAATCATATCGGCCAGTGAGGGCATACTTGTGGATTTCCCAAGTGGGAGTTAAAGCTGAACTGCAGAGATTTCCATGTAAACAAATGTGGGATTGTTTCCATTTATTAGTTCACTTGTGTAGATGCAGAGTGTATTCTTAGACCGGAATGACTGTTGACAAAAGTTATTTCCTGCACAGACGTTCGGAAAATCTTAATTTCTAATATTTAGAAGGCTATGGGACAACACCCGCACACTACGAATCAGTCAACAACAGCAAAAAAAAAAAGGTGCTGGAGGCACACAGCAAAAGTGAAATACAAATGGAAAAAATAAACTTCTGCACAGTTACTATATGCAAAACTAAATTTAATGAGCTAAGCTTTAGGCCCGAGACCTTCATCAGAGCAGTAATAATACTGTAGCCCTCCAGTATTTAGAAGACCACAATGTTGAGATCACAGATCTCCAGTGTTTACATCCGGATTTCAACACAGCAGCTTGGAGAGGAAGCTCCATCCGCTTCCACTTCGCCTCAGCAGGTTCTCCCCATCACCTCCGTGTTAAAAAGTCCTCTTTCTGCCGCCTTCGTTCCTGTCTGTGATTGCTGATTTTGTGTTTCAGCATAGTGTATAACACAAGTGTTGTCACTGACATATGTTTGAGTTTCTGTTATCTCACTGCATGACTTTGAAAAAGTGATTTTTTTTTTAAATGAGGGTCACGAAATGCTAACAGCCCTGAAATTACTGTTGGTTAGCATCTTGTTAGCCAGTTAGCATCCCTCGCTTTACACTTCCATGCTCATGACATGTGTGTACGTCCAGGCCCAAAGACCAACGAGCCAGTCGTTAAGCAGCTGCTGCCCAGGAGGCGCAGAGCCCCTGTGTGACATTTAAGTGCCAGTATTGCCAGCAGCAAGAGGAACAGGGCTAGACAGGGCTAGACAGTGGTGGCTGCCGTCCAGACTGCTAGCAATGAGGAAAGGTGGTTGTTATTGACCACGCAGCAACTGAGGAAGCAGCAGGAGGCAGACGTGACCCTGGCGCGGTGAGGGGCTGGCTGGAGACCGGGCGGCACCTCAAGTGGACAGAGGTGTCAGAGCTGGGGCCCGAGGTATAGGCCTACCACTCTCAATGGGGCAAATTTGAGCTCGACAACGGGTTGGCGTACTGGAGGTGGCAAGCTCTCGGATGAGAAAATGACCTCCTGCAGCTTTTGGTGCCCCATATACTCCATCCCCAGGTTTCCCAGGTTTTCCAGATGATCCATGGCTTGGTGGGGTGGGGCACTACGGGAACGCCAAGACCATTCACTGCCTTAGGGGGAGGTTCTACTGGCCGGGCTGTCGATGAGATGTGGTGCTGCATGTGTACTGCTGTGACTCCTGCACCCACCGGGCCTGGGCCAGCTCCGGAGTGCGACAGAAGAGGGCCCGTGACACACAGTGCCTTGGGCAGGCTTTCATGCCTTTCATGCCTAGCCAGGGGCACATGATGGTGCTGCACCAGGACAGACTCTCCCCATACTGCCCCCTTGTGCCGCCTGTTGTTGGGGAGGGGGCGACAGTAGCACCCCATGCACCGATCAGTGTGCCTCTCCCCCAGTTATGCCTCCTGTGAGCCCCAGGTGGGCTGTTTGCCAGCGACGGCACCCTGCACATTTGAGGGACTATGTATTGGGTGATGGGGTCATTGAGGATGACTGACCCCTCAGGCGGGGGCTATGTAGTGACCGGGGGAAGTGGTCATTCTGACTGTCGGTAGTTCTGTGCTGGGGGAGTGCAAGGGCTGATGGGACTGCTAATGTTCATGTTAAAATTGTGTTTTAGTGATGTGTTCATGTTTTGGTTGTTGTTGTGTTGTTTGATTGGGGATTCGACTCGGACTAAGTAGGCAACCATTTTAATGACTGACTAACTGTAGGACCGTGACTAAGGCTAACGTTTTTAATAGTGCCCTTGGGGGGGGGGGGGGACCATTGTTCGGTAGCCATTTTTGGTGCGTAAATAAAAGAGCACCCCCGGCCTGGGAGTCCTGGGGTCGTGCGGTGTATAGGACACAGGAGCTGCCATTGAAGAGATCTGCCTCTCGACTCCTTCTCGCACGCCAGCTCACCACAACACTTAAAGGAAGTACATTTTAAGTGAACCCTAAAAGGACGCACAATGAACGCACTTTGGATTCCTCTGGTTTGTACAAAGTTGTTTTTTTTACGTTTGTTTTTTTTTGTGTGTATGACAATCGTTACTATACCTCTTTGGTGTAAAGAAAGAAAATTTTGGCCAAAAAAAAAGAAAAGAAAAAAGACTACAGTACTTCCGGGTGGCGACGGCGCTGTGTGCGCATGGCTGACTCAGATCGGGCAGCAGCTGAAAGCAGCGTTGACCAAGCGAGCTAGCGAATGGGTTTGGAGAGGGAGCGGCGAGAACGAGAACGAACGTTTTTCGAAGGTTTTTAACCAGTGTCACCACGAGAGGTCCTTCATCGTACAGTTATAACAGTGCACAAAAAAAAAATTACAAAGTATTTTAAAGTAGGTCCAGTAGTTTACGAGATTAAACGCACACAATCCCCTCCAGGTTACTGCCCGGCTGCGCCCCGCGGAACGTTTAATCCCACCCACTGTTTGATTCGATTGGTTCGCTCGTCAGATTTGGGCGGGGCTAAACAGGGACGGGGGTTAGGGTTAAGGCTACACGTGGACCCCGCCCCATTCTGCAGGCTGGCGGAGATAATCTTCCCCCCCCCCCCTCTGTTGTTAAACGAGGTCCACTGTGTCTGCTGAGTTCCCCGGAACCGCTAGGTGTCACTCTTCTCCACTGTACCACCATGACGTCATCAATGAGCTACACTGCCAGATGGAAGGCATTAACCAAACCGCTCGACCAGGAAAAAGGCAAACACAATATATATATATATATATATATATATATATATATATATACACACACACACATATACATACATATACATATATACACACATATATACATATACACACACACACACACACACACATATACACTACCGTTCAAAAGTTTGGGATCACCCAAACAATTTCGTGTTTTCCATGAAAAGTCACACTTATTCACCACCATATGTTGTGAAATGAATAGAAAATAGAGTCAAGACATTGACAAGGTTAGAAATAATGATTTGTATTTGAAATAAGATTTTTTTTACATCAAACTTTGCTTTCGTCAAAGAATCCTCCATTTGCAGCAATTACAGCATTGCAGACCTTTGGCATTCTAGCTGTTAATTTGTTGAGGTAATCTGGAGAAATTGCACCCCACGCTTCCAGAAGCAGCTCCCACAAGTTGGATTGGTTGGATGGGCACTTCTTTGAGCAGATTGAGTTTCTGGAGCATCACATTTGTGGGGTCAATTAAACGCTCAAAATGGCCAGAAAAAGAGAACTTTCATCTGAAACTCGACAGTCTATTCTTGTTCTTAGAAATGAAGGCTATTCCATGCGAGAAATTGCTAAGAAATTGAAGATTTCCTACACCGGTGTGTACTACTCCCTTCAGAGGACAGCACAAACAGGCTCTAACAGGTACTATTTAATGAAGATGCCAGTTGGGGACCTGTGAGGCGTCTGTTTCTCAAACTAGAGACTCTAATGTACTTATCTTCTTGCTCAGTTGTGCAACGCGGCCTCCCACTTCTTTTTCTACTCTGGTTAGAGCCTGTTTGTGCTGTCCTCTGAAGGGAGTAGTACACACCGGTGGAGGAAATCTTCAATTTCTTAGCAATTTCTCGCATGGAATAGCCTTCATTTCTAAGAACAAGAATAGACTGTCGAGTTTCAGATGACAGTTCTCTTTTTCTGGCCATTTTGAGCGTTTAATTGACCCCACAAATGTGATGCTCCAGAAACTCAATCTGCTCAAAGAAGTGCCCATCCAACCAATCCAACTTGTGGGAGCTGCTTCTGGAAGCGTGGGGTGCAATTTCTCCAGATTACCTCAACAAATTAACAGCTAGAATGTCAAAGGTCTGCAATGCTGTAATTGCTGCAAATGGAGGATTCTTTGACGAAAGCAAAGTTTGATGTAAAAAAAATCTTATTTCAAATACAAATCATTATTTCTAACCTTGTCAATGTCTTGACTCTATTTTCTATTCATTTCACAACATATGGTGGTGAATAAGTGTGACTTTTCATGGAAAACACAAAATTGTTTGGGTGATCCCAAACTTTTGAACGGTAGTGTATATATTCTATCAATTCACAGCAGAAACTGTTCCCACTTCAGGTGTTGTATCCACAATGTTTTGGGGAATTGTGCAGATCTGTTACTGTTCAGAAACACCTGCCTACAAATTTATGTTTAGCCCCGCCAGTTCTACACAAACAATCCGAATCGGGATCACTTTAGGCGCCAAATGTACAGGTTACACAGGACTTTGTCCAGAAGATCACGAATCCAGTGGCGGCGGGTGCTAAAAATGTTAGGGGGGGGGCGCGCGCAATGTACCTTGGCGCAGCACACCCGACACCTGCTTTAATGTCCGCACAGTCACAGAGTTATTAAGAAGGACGATGCAGCCTATAGATTTCATCAGGGTTGGTAGACGGTGGGTGATTGACAGTCGAGACGAGGCGTGGTGGTGGTGGTGGTGGGTGTGAACATGATTGACGGCCACGAGAATTGTCCAATCACATTAGATAAAAACAATACCAATTCGCTGCCAATAAAAGTGGGCGTGTCTTGTGGGGGGGCGGCACAGAACTGCGCCCCCGCTGGAAAACCTGAAGAAAGCAATTAGACGGCAGCCTCGGGTCACCTGCTCGCCACAGGTTTGAGGGCTTACATAAGGTGTGGTGTGGCCGGCACTAACAGGTCGGAACTTTTAGTCGACTGGTTAACGTTGTCGCTTGCGGTGCAGGAGATTACGGGTTCGCGCCCCGGTTGTGGCGGCTGCCCCCCCCCCCTGAAGTCGCTACAATATTCAGACAGAAATCAACCAAATACCATTTGAACCAATATTTAATGGCTGCTGACAGACTGAAAAAAACACCTTTATTTCCTCATTATTTGCATCACATATCTAACACATTCAAGTAGATTTTCATGTCTTGACGTTTGAAGGGGGGGGGGCGGCGCCCCAGCGCCCCGTACCGGCCAGCCTCCACTGGAAGACACGACCTAAGATCACCTGCAACGTCGATCAACAGTCGATTATAAGCATATGGACTCAAAGCCAGCGCAGCTGCGCGCAATTCAGAACCGGGCTGGCCGTTTCGTCAAAGCGTGGGAGCGTCGCGCCCCTCCGCGATGACTCAGAAGAAGCGACCGTCGGCGGCGGAGAGGGAGCAGCTCAGCGCTCCAGCTGTACCTCAGTGACGCCGGGAGGGGGGATCATCCGTTCCCGTCAACAAACCACTCCCGTCCAGCCAGCCAGCCAGCCAGCCAGCCAGCCAGCCAGCCCCCCACAGCCGAGCGAGACAACGGGCAGCGTGGTCCCTCCTGCTCCGCACGGACGGGAGAGATTGCACCGTGCCGGTGCAGAGAGGAGGAGGAGGAGGGGGGGGGGTTCGTAGCCTCCATACACCTGCAGCGGCAGACCGGAAGAAGGGCTCCACAGAGGAGTTAACCGGGGATGGCGTCGCTCAGCCTGGGGCTCCGCGGAGCCGCGAGGAGCGGAGCGGTGGAGAGGAGGAATCTGCTCGCCGTGTGCAGGTTTGGCAAGATCGGGACTAGTTTATGGGGTTGTTTTTTTTTAATCAGCGTTGGATGGGGATGAGGACTAACTGTGACGTCAGGGGGGGGTGATTTTTCTTTGATGGCAAAATGAGTTGATTAACAACAGCGGCCGGAGCTTTTTGTTGGTTTGTTTATTTGTTTGTTTGTTTGTTTGTTTGAATTTTGCTCCGAGTAGCTGCAGACGGATCTGTGCATGCATGCACGGATGCATGTTTATGTAGGCAGTTCCACATCCGCCGGTTATAACGAGCAGATGGGATGATGATGATCATCATCATCATCATTAAACGCATATGACTTTAACCATAAAAAAAGTATGATCGACTTATTCAGCGCATCTGTTGGATAAATCAACGAATTAAAGGATGATAATGATGATACTGACATAGAGATATGTAGCCACGTGATGGTTATGCCTAGTATCGAAAGTACCAACAACACGCGCGCGCGCGCGCACACACACGCGCCGCTGCCAGCAGCAGCAGCGGCAGCCCCCGCGAGCCTTAATCGCACATCCATGCAATCACATTTCCATTCTGATTACATTCTCCGCAGAAAGGAGGTGTACGGGATGTGCATTCATGAATGAGTTGGTTACAACAGTGCAGTGGGCGTCTCCCCCCCCCCTCTCCCCCCCCCCTCTCTCTCTCTCGGGGTGATTTGATTCTGCACCCTCTCATTATACTGATGGCAGATTTGCTCGGGGTTACATGTAATGTTTTGCAGGCGCTCTTCCTCCTCCACTATCATGATGAGTTTTGCGTTGCGCCGGCCTGACGTCATAGCCTACATGCTGATGGAGACAACTTTAGTTGATAATGGCTTTTTGTTGTTGCAGTGTCTTTTTTTTGTTGTTGTTGTTGATTGGATGCCTTGAAGGTCTGTCCCAGATAGCAAAATTGCTGTGGCCCGGACCCGTACCACACTGACACTTTCATCCAGCCCACATACCGCGTGGAGCGATGGCACTTGGGCGGTCCGCTCCTGTCTGCCAGATCTGGACCAGAACCAAGCCATAGCAATGCTGCATGTGCCACATATTTGCCAAAGGTGGCCCATATGTGTTTTGTGATATTTGGGCCTTAATCACCATTTACCACACGGGCCCCTTCAGGGTCACATCCAGATCACGTGTTGCCCAGAGCACCGCATCTTTGCCAGAAAAGGCCCACATCTGATTTGGCATATTTGGGCCATATTTGCTGTTATACATGTGGGCCACTTCAGGCTCACATTCATTTTGTCAGGGCCAGAAGAAGGCCGTCAGAGTCACATCACTGCCTGAGGTGGCCCACATCCGGACGCTGTCTGGGGTTTAGCATACACCATCTCAAAGATCACACACACACACACACACTAACACACACACACACACACACACACACACACACACACACGTGTCACTCCAGCACGTTGTGTGTTCGTCAGCCAGAGTGAACAAGGGGCCTGTCGTCTGTGCTGCAGGGGGACGTCATGTGTAATTGCTGATTCTTCCTCCGTTCTTTCGGTTGTGTGTTGACACCGTGGGTGGAGGAGGAGGCGGCCTGTTGAGGATGAGGAGCGGGGAGGAAAGGATGGATGACAGAGAGCTGAATGAAGGGAGGAAATTGACTCAGAATGTAAAAGATAAGGTGTAAATGAAAAGCAGGACATGTCAGGAAGAGTTTTATTAATACAGAGACGAGCGTCCCTCCGAATCAGTACTGTGAGCTTCAGTACTACTACCACTACTACTAACACTATGACCACTACTACCACTAATACTACTACTACCATCACTACCACTACCACTACTACTACTATCACTACCACTACAACTAACACTATGACCACTACTACTACTATCATCACTACCACTACCACTACTACTAACACTATGACCACTACTACCACTAATACTACTACTACCATCACTACCACTACCACTACTACTACTATCACTACCACTACTACTAACACTATGACCACTACTACCACTCACTACCACTACTACTACTACTACTACTACCATCCCTACCACTACCACTACTATCACTACCACTACTACTAACACTATGACCACTACTACCACTCACTACCACTACTACTACTACTATTACTACTACTACGATCACTACCACTACCACTACTACTACTATCACTACCACTACTACTAACACTATGACCACTACTACCACTCACTACTACTACTACTACTATTACTACTGCTACTATCACTATCACTACCACTACAACTACTACGACCACTACTACAACTAATACTACTATTACTACTGCCACTATGACCACTAATACTAATACTACCACCACTACTACTATTACTAGTATCACTAATACTACGACTACTATCACTACCAGTACTACTACTACTGTTAGTACTACCACTAGTACTACTACCACTAATACTACTACTACCACTAGTACTACTACTACTACCACTAGTACTACTACTACCACTAGTACTACTAGTAATACTACCGCAACTACTACTACAGCAACACAACAGAATATCAAGAACCAGTCAACAAGTTGAACATTTCCAGGCTGTTGGCCTGTCACGTGGTCCCGCGGGTTCTTTTCTTGTGTGGTTTGGGATTATGGATTATAGCACGCTCCATCAAACCCCCCACAGTTGTGTGTGTATCACTCAGCATCTGTCCGGATAGCGAGACACCGCGGGCTTTGAAAGGACGTGGCGATGTCATGACCCAGGCCTGGAGACTTGCTTCAGTTTTCCGTCATAACTCTGGTGCTGTCAGTTCTGTGGCAAAGTTTCTGCAGAGAAAAGGATTTTGGGCGAACTGTTGAAAGAAGCCGCTCCAATCCCATTGGAACTACAATCCCTCTGCTTGTCGTCATTGTCGTCGTTGCTGTTGTTGTGTTTTCTGGCAAGCGAAGAAAAAAAATGAATAGGTGTTTTTAAGTTTGTTTTTTTGCTTGTTTGTTCATAGTTGACATTAAAGGATCGTTTGTTTAATGCAAAAGGCCTAGACCCTTCTAGAGGGAATCATACTTTAGAGGGGGTTATTTTCTATGTGCGTTCCCGATCATATCCCTATAGACTTTACAGGGTGGAGTAGTACGTGGGCCTATCGGGTTAGAGTGGCTCTGGATGTCTGAGAGACGGAGAGCAAGAGGGACGGGTGGAGGGCACTAATTTAGTGTCGAGGAAAGGAGGTCAGTCAGAATGGCATCTGAGAGGAATGGCTCTTCTAGAAGCATCTGGCAGGCGATACATGATGTGTGGGTAGATGGATGGATCGTTTATTAGCCACGCGACCGAGGCCGGTGGGATCTGTTTTCGGGACAAGATGTAAAAACTCTGCAGCACAAGACATACGTGGACAACAGCAGATACTCCACATTTATCACGAAACAATGCAGTGATGCAGAACATATTACTCACAAAAACACAAACATGTATGTCAGTAATGTGTGAGGAGGGGACTGGAGGGAGGAATTCAGAGTCCTGGTAGCTGGGGGGAAAGCTACTAGTGAAGCGTTTAGTCTTAGTGGACAGTGACCTGTAACGCCTCCCTGAGGGAAGGAGCTGGAAGAGGTGATGAGCAGGATGTGAGGGGTCGGAGATGATCTTCTTTGCTCGCTTTACAGTCCGGTTAGTGTGTAGAGATTCAGCTGAGGGGAGGGGGTTGCCTATGAGTTTGGATGCCTTGTTGACAATCCACTGTAGTTTGTTTTCCATGTTTGACTGTTTGTGTTGCCGTACCATACTGTAATAGAAGATGTGATGATGGACTTGATCATGGCCGAGTAGAACAGAACGGGATGATGGACTCGATGATGGCCGAGTAGAACAGAACAGGAAGTTGATGCTTGATCCGGTATTTCTTAAGCTGCCTAAGGAAGTAAAGTTGTAGTTGAGCTTTTGCAGTGACGTGTTCAGTGTTAGTTTTCCACTTCAGGTTATTGCTGATGTAGATTCCAAGGAATTTAAATGAGCCGGGGGGTGGTGATGGGATCGCCATCTATTTGTATAGGTATTTTGGGATTCGGCATCCATTCACCGGAAGTCAATAATGAGTTCCTGGGTTTTGGCCGTATTAAGCAGGAAGTCGTTGTTTGCGCACCAAGTGACGGCTTGGTCGCCTTCAATGCGGTACTGGGTTTCATCATTGTTAGAGATGAGGCCTAACATGGTTGTGTCGTCCGCATACTTTATTATTTTCACAGAACTGTCCATGGATGTTTAGTGGGTGGTGTAAAGGGAAAAGAGCCAGGGGGAGAGAACACAGCCCTGAGGAGCTCCTGTGCTGTTTCACAGGAAGCTCCGAATCCAGTGGCATATGGCTGGGTAAATGTTAATGTCCAAGAGTATGGTAAAGAAGGGCGTCCGGGTGGTGTGACGGTCTGTTCCGTTGCTTACCAACATGGGGATCGCCGGTTCGAATCCCCATGTTACCTCCAGCTTGGTTGGGCGTCCCTACAGACACAATTGGCCGCGTCTGCTGGTGGGAAGCCGGATGTGGGTATGTTTCCTGGTCGCTGCACTAGTGCTCCCTCTGGTCGGTCGAGGTGCCTGTTCGGGGGGGAACTGGGCGGCATAGCGTGATCCTCCCACGCACTACGCCCCCCCGGGCGAAACTCCTCACTGTCAGGTGAAAAGAGGCGGCTGGCGACTCCACATGTATCGGAGGCAGAGATGGCAAAGCCAGGTCCAGAAAGTACAAATCCGAACCACGTATTTCTTCCACCCGTGTAGGGGTGTGAGTGGGGTTGATTATGTTTAGCACACGGGTGGAGCAAATACATGGTTGGGACTTTTACTTTCTGGACCTGCATTTGCCACCTCTGATCGGAGGAAGCATGTGGCAGTCTGCAGCCCTCCCCGGATCAGCAGAGGGGGTGGAGCAGCGACCGAGACGGCTCGTAAAAGTAGGGTAATTGGCCAAGTACAACTGGGGCGATAAAGGGGGAACCCCCCCCCCAAAAAAAAGTATGGTAAAGAGTTTGAGCAGGTTGATGGAGTTGGAGGCGGAACTAAAGTCTATGAGCAGGGTGCAAGTGTAGGTGTTTGGTGGTTCCAGGTGTTGCAGGGCATGTTGGAGTGCTGTGCTGACTGCATCCTCAACAGTTGTACCTTCCTTATCAGCACTCGGGCCTACCTCAACAAAATGGTGAAGTTCAGTGTGTGTGTGTGTGTGTGTGTGTGTGTGTGTTAAATAAGAGCACTCTGTCGTTGACTGAGAGGGTGACACACAGTTTGGCAGAATTGCCATGAATAATGCACTCGCTGACTCACTCAGTCATTCACTTACTCGCTCGCCCGCTCAGCCTCGTCCATTAACTCTGCTTTTCTGCCTAATTTACTTAAACCAGATTAAGGCAGAGCTGGTACGCATCACTAGGAGCGCCGAGGTCTTTTGTAATGGCTGCCACAAAATTAAGTCAATCCCAGAAGGTTGATCAAAGCCTCGTTACAGCGCCGGGGACCGGGTGTGTTCATTTAATTGCCCCCCCCCCGTCCCCCGGTTGGTGACACTAATGTGTTGTGTTACCTTTTTGTTATTACTTGGTCCCCAATAGTGGCAGGTCTTGTCAGCTTTTAAATAGCTGGGAGTAAGATGGTGTGGGATAAGCAAACCCTGGACTGAAATAGCACGGGGCGATACGGAAAATATCATCATGACCATGCAGGGATTTTCACACCACATGGCACGGTGGCGCAGTGGTAAGCGCGGTCGCGTCACAGCAAGAAGGTTCCGGGTTCGAGCCCCATGGTAGTCCAACCTTGGGGGAGGAGGGGAGGGGGTCATGCTGGATCGTCCTCTGTGTGGAGTTTGCATGTTCTCCCCGTGTGTGCGTGGGTTTCCTCCGGGGGCTCCGGTTTCCTCCCACAGTCCAAACACATGTAGGTCAGGTGAATCGGCCATACTAAATTGTGTGTGTGTGTGTGTGTGGACCCTGTGATGGCCTGGCGGCCTGTCCAGGGTGTCCCCCCGCCTGCTGCCCAATGACTGCTGGGATAGGCTGCAGCATCCCCGCGACCCTGAGAGCAGGATAAGCGGTTCAGATAATGGATGATTGGATGAATGGAGTTATTGTTTACTTTGGACTGAGTGTGCTGGTTCTTGTGTTTTGTCGTTGTTTTAAATGCAGGTTGTCAGTGAAGACCTTGCTTGACCACTCCTGTTTCGACACCATAGACGATTCATCTCCGGATTTCACCAACTTCGTTTCTATCCTGGAACATATCCTCAGTCACCGGCTCAAAGGTAAAGAGAGGAAGTGCTGAATGAACGCTACCGCACCTGCAGGACGTGACCTTAATCACAGACCCACAAACACAAACAAACCCCCCCCAAAACTACAGGGATGTACAACGTCAGCATACTTTTGCAAGCACAGGTTTCACGCCGCACACGGGTTTATGTTGAGTCTCTTGTCTCTCTCCATCTCAGGTCAGATGACGTGGTTTGGCTACGAGAGCCCTCGGAGTTTTTGGGATTACGTGAGAGTGGCCTGCAGTAAGGTCCCTCACAGCTGTATCCGCAGCATCGAGAGCATGGAGAATGTGCGGTCGTCGCGAGCCAAGGTGAGCGTAAGCGGCTGGGGGAGCATGGTGCCAAGCCACCCTGGGGTCTCGGGTCGAGGCCCATCAAAATGATTCATCTGAACCAGGAGGGAGGAGAAGAAAACTCCCAAACCTTAAAGATACTCAAAAGCTACATTTAGGGGCGCCCGGGTGGCGTGGTGGTCTATTCCGTGACCTACCGATGCAGGGATCGCTGGTTCGAATCCCCGCGTTACCTCCGGCTTGGTCGGGCGTCCTTACAGACACAATTGGCCGTGTCTGCGGGTGGGAAGCCGGATGTGGGTATGTGCCTTGGTTGCTGCACTAGCGCCTCCTCTGGTCGGTCGGGACGCCTGTTCAGGGGGGAGGGGGAACTGGGGGGAATAGCGTGATCATCCCACGTGCTACGACCCCCTGGTGAAACTCCTCACTGTCAGGTGAAAAGAAGCGGCTGGCGATTCCACATGTATGGGAGGAGGCATGTGGTAGTCTGCGGCCCTCCCCCGGATCGGCAGAGGGGGTGGAGCAGCGACCGGGACGGCTCGGAAGAGTGGGGTAATTTGCCAAGTACAATTGGGGAGAAAAGCCACAAAAAAAGCTAAGTTAAACAAACACAGTACGTATAGAATTCTAATTGATGACACATAATGTGAATACTCGATACTTTGAGTCAGAAATGGATACTTTGTAGACTCCCAGCAGTAGCCAACTGTGCAGTGCAGACTCAGGCGTTTACTACCGACATGGTTTGTGTCCTGCCTTTTTCATGGAGACAAAAAGGGACACAGTGGCAAATGTCGAGAACACACATGCTGATAGAAATGTGACTCACTTTTTACACAGTGGAAAGAAAGAATACTTGACAAAAAGCTAGCTTTTTAAAAGCCTTTGTACATACAGACAAAAGCTGATGAGCGGGAACACACTCATGCTCGCACACCCTCCCACATTCTGAGACAGACATGCTGAGACAGACAGACTGACAGATTGATGTGATCTCACACACACACACACACATCATCCATCATCATCAGCGGTCACTTGGAGTCGAGTATGACTGTCCTCCTTCTTGGTCCTTGTGGGTCTTCAGGTGGGCGAAGAGGCCGATCCTGGAGCCGCATATTTTGGTGCAGTGTGGGCAGGGGTGGGCGGTGGTTGTCGTGGGATTGGTTTGGGCCTTTTTGGTGGAAACACCCTCCTTTAGGAGTCTGCGCTTGTCTTCTGCACCATGGCGGAGATCATTATTATATAGTGCAGCTCCTTCCCGGACAAGTTTTCTCCAGGTCGCCCTGTTGGTTGCTGTGTCCTCCCAGGTCTTAGAGTCTATGTGGCATTTTTTGATGTTCACTTGGATGTTATCCTTATACCTTTTCTTTTGACCTCCTGGGGCACGTTGTCCTGTGAGAAGCTGGGAGTATAGGACTTGTTTTGGAAGGCGAGAGTCAGGCATACGGATGACATGGCCAGTCCATCTGAGCTGGTGTTGGGCGATGGTGGCAGTGATAGCGGGTATGTTAGCCTCCTCCAGGACGCTGGTGTTGGGCGATGGTGGCGGTGGCAGTGATAGCGGGTATGTTAGCCTCCTCCAGGATGCTGGTGTTGGTGCGTCTATCTTTCCAGGTGATCTTGAGGATTTTTTGGAGGCACCTCTGATGATGTACCTCTAGTGCCTTCAGGTGCCTGCTGTATGTGGTCCAGGATTCTGATCCATACAGTAGGGTGGGCAACACTACCGCTCTGTAGACCAGAATTTTCGTCCTGGCCTGGAGGTCATGGTTTTCAAAGACCCTTTTCCTCAGGCTTGAGAAAACCCCACTGGCACAACTGAGGCGGTGGTGTATTTCCTCATCAATGTTAGCTTTGGGGGATAGGAGGCTTCCGAGGTATGTAAAGTGGTCCACATTTTCCAGTCTGGTTTTGTCAACATAGATATTTGGGGGTGGAGCAGGGTTATTTGTGTTGGGTGATGGCTGGTAGAGGATCTGGGTCTTTTTTATGTTAGGGGCCAGACCAAGCTGCTTGTATGCCTTGGCAAAAGCATCCGAAATGCACTGTAGGTCCTCTTCTGAATGGGCCACGAGGGCATTGTCGTCAGCATACTGCAGCTCCATGATGGATATGGTGGTGGTTCTGCTTTTAGCCCTGAATCTGTTGATGTTCAGGAGTTGTCCATCGGTTCTGTACATGATTCTGACTCCTTGTGGCAGGTGTTTACCCATAAGATGGAGGATAACAGAAATGAAAATGGAGAACAGGGTAGGAGCAATGACACAGCCCTGCTTGACTCCAATGTGAATCCTGAAGGGTTCCGTTTCATCTCCACTGCCACTGAGTACTGTGGCTGACATATTGTCCTGCAATAGTCTCAGTATCCGGATGTATTTGTCCGGGCAGCCAATTTTTGCCAGAACCAGCCACAGAGCCTGATGGTTCACAGAGTCAAAGGCTTTGGTGAGGTCTATGAAGGCCATGTATAGTGGTTGATTTTTTCCCCGGCATTTTTCTTGTAGTTAGCGAGCAATGAAAATCGTGTCCATGGTACCTCTAAAAAACACACACACTCACACACTAGAATGTCTTTTGTCTCTTCAAATTCTACTCAACTTATCGTCTCACATTCTTATGTACCTTCTTTGTGATCTCTCTACCATGTCTTTATCTTTGTGAAATACCTGCCATATGGAAATGTTCACATATCACCCCCTTGCACAAAGGGGTGATGTAACTGAACTCGATTACTATAGACCAATTTCAGTAATTTGTCCTACTGCAAAAGTATTTGAAAAACTAATATATGATCAATTGTCATATTAGCTTAATAATTACAATATCTTGGGTCCGCGGTGGTGTAGCGGTCTAAGCATCAGCTTTGTGTCGATGCAGTTGCCCACTGGAGACCAGGGGTTCGCCCCCCGGTCTCGTCAGATCCAGCTATTGCCAGACTCAGTGAAGCAGCAATAATTGGCAATGCTGTCTTCGGGAGGGGGCGGAGTCGGCTTGTGTTCGTCACATGAATGCGTCTCTGTGTGTGTCGGAAAAAGCAGTGGTTCTGCCTGGATTCGCCTCGTCACAAAAGTGATGATGTGTCTCCTTCGAGACTGCCGGCCGGAGAGATGCAGTTGGCGAACACATGCAGTATGAGGGTGGGTGTTTGAACTAAAATAGGGGATCGATTGGCCGCTAAATTGGGAGAAAAAGGGAAAAATCAGAAATAAATTTGAAATTTTTTTTTACAATATCTTATCACCATTTCAATCTGGCTTTAGATCAAGTCATTCCACAACTACTGCTTTGTTAAAACTTGCAATCGATATTTTCTCTGCATCTAACGATAGTGAACTAACACGTGCAATTTTCATTGATTTGACCAAAGTTTTTGGTCTGGTCGACCTCTACCTTTTCTTAGATAAACTTTACTATGATGGCCTGTCAGGTAATGCTTTACTTTGGTTTAATTACTATCTTCATAAGAGAAAACAATGTGTTGTCATACAAGGAAACAAATCTGATACATTAGTACAACAATGAGGCGTGCCTCAAGGCTCATATCTTGGTCCACTTATTTTCTCCATTTTTATTAATCACCTCTCCATTATTTGTTCTGAATGCTGTGTTCAGCTTTATGCAGACTATACGGTAATATACACATCTAAAACCAATTTATTATACATTGAATCAGTTTTGCAGTCTGATTTTAATACCCTAAAATACTGGCTCGCAGGTAATAAATTACTACTCAATAAATCTAAATCTCACACTATGATTTTTGGCACTCGCTAAAACACTAAATCCAAATCTAAATCTTATTCATGTGTTATTGTCTATGTTGATGGTACGCCACTGCAAAGAGTTGAACACTCCAAATACCTGGGCCTATCGCTTGACTCTGAACTTTTGTTTAAACGACATATTAATTATATTGTGAAGAAAATGAACCTTGGTATTGGTGTTCTATACCAATCCAGAAACTGCTTTTTATTTACTGTTAGAGAGAAGCTTATGTTACAGCTCATTTTACCGATATCATATGATGCTGATGTTGTATATCAAGCTGCATCCAAAACTAATCTTCTTCCTCCCAATATAGTTATAATGGACAACACAGATTTGTTCTTGGCTGTCTTTTCATAACTCCTCATTGTACAGTGCATGAAACTCTTAATTGGCCCTCTCCCATCATAAGAAGACTGCGACATTGGCTGCAGATTATTTTTAAATGTAAACATTTCAATTACCCACATTATTTAAAACCGTTTATGGTACCTTTCTCCTCTAATTATCAATTGAGATGCTCTAAATGGCTCTTTTTTTCTGTTCCTGCAGTCTCTTAAGGCCATAGCTAACAAAGCCTTTATGTTTAAAGCTCCCTCTGATTGGAATAATTTACATGTAAATATTTGATCCATGTCATCTTTCCACTTGTTCAAAAATGCCCTGTCTTCTTATTATACGACCATTGTACATGTCCATCATA